>NC_079515.1:26116160-26379639 GCF_000801105.2 Raphanus sativus | reverse complement strand
ACTTCATCCTTATTTTTTTATAAAATTTATAAAATTTGAAACGTATTCCATCTTTCTATTATTTTTAACTAAATATATTAGTAAAAGTTTTATAGTTCATATATAGTTATTTTAATAATCAATAATATAAGTATGTTCTCTATATAAAACATCAACTTTGTTTTATGTTTAAATTCCAACTAAATTAATTTTGTTATGACTATTGGTTTTTTATTCTATTTTTATTAAATCGATTAGTAACAACCACTTATGCTATTACACTTTGAACTAAACAACTTCAAATAAAGTAATGTACTACGGTCACTAAACACTATAAAAAATCAGAAAATATCATTTTTAATATATTTTTATTTTCATATTTAACAAATTTTATTTGTTAAGACCATATAATAATTTATAAATTTATGTAAAAGTATAACATACTAATCCGGCGCTAAATCACTAGTTTTAATTATAAATACAAGCTAAAAAGAAGAAAGCCCTAAAGTCTAATAAATGAAAGAAAAGAGAAAGAGAGAGGCAATAGAGGTGAGGGAACGGTTACCACATGTTCTTGTAGAAGATATCTTACAGAGACTTGAGATAAAATCGATTGTACGATTCAGTTGTGTTTCTAAGCAATGGAACTCAACTATAAAATCTCGATACTTTGTATCCACACATCTAGCCAGAGTGAAGTCACCTAATCCGGATATCCTTCTAGGAGGTGAACTTGTCCATGAATCAAAACCTTACCCTTGTTTACGTACTTTGGGATCACATTCTGGTTCATTGACAGATGTCAAGTATATCGCCAAACCCAATAATAGAAGTCTTGTAGTTACTGGAAGCTGTGATGGTCTTGTTTGCATCTACGATTTTAAAAGAGTGTTGTATGTCTTCAATCCATCTACTAGGTGGTGCCGATTTCTTCCTCGAGCTAAGATTCAAAAAATTAACTGCGTTAGAGAAAATCTAAATTGTAAAGTCTCCTTTCTTTTATATTTACTTTGCTCACAGTGTTTGTGTTTAAATTTTTATTTTACTGTTATTGATTGGTTTAATCTTCTTTTTTTTTCTCGTAGGTAACTCCAAACGACCTTTCCTAGGGTTTGGCAAAGACACTCTTACAAGCAACCACAAGATGGTATGGTTATATAACTCTTTTGAGAACCCACATGGTCAAACTACATGCGAGGTTTTTGATTTTGCAACTAATACTTGGAGATATGTGATTGGGTCTCGACACCTGATATGTGATCATGATTTCAAATCTCATCCAGTATATTCAGATGGATCACTTTATTGGTTGACTCCTCAGCTTAATGATAAAGAAACAAAGATGATATGTTTCGATCTCCACGCAGAGGTTTTTCAAAGAACGGAAATTCCGATTGACTATGTATGGCCACATCGGATTATCATTTGCAGTCTGAATAATCGTCTTTGCGTATCAGCAATGAAAATCAACGGCATTCAGGATATATGGTCACTGAAATCAGACAAGGTATGGGAGAAGACTCACAGTCTAGATTTAAGCTTTACGGCTTTTGGTGAATACTCTGGTGTTCCACTATCATTGGTCGCAATTTTCGACAAAACACAAATGCTTATTCTTTGGCAATCGCTTGACAATGAAGTTCTATTATTGGTAGAAGATACTGAAACAGATTTGATTATTCCTACGGTCTGCATACCTAAGTATCTGGATCAAGCTATTTCTTTTATTCCAAGCTTGATGACTATTTAGTTGAAGGCTGGCTCCTGTTGAATGTAATGATAGTCACTAACTTTGTCTTGGTGTTTTTTTTCTTATATTTATTTTATCATCTATTAGTTCCCTCCGTTTTCAAATGATAGATTGTTTGCTTGGTTACATTATATTTATATATCGTCTTACGGAGTTCATATCCATTCTGGAGTTTTATATTCTATCTAGCTATTAGCTAGATTCTATCATGTGGCCAATTTTAATCCTATCAGGAGGGGAAACAATATTCAAAACTCGTGATACCATCCACATATCAAAAAAAATGAAGAAGAGAAAGATTATTCTTGATTTACTTTCTCAGTTTTATTAATTACAAATGAAATGGAAATAGGTAGCAAATGAATAAAGACCACATTAATAGTAGGAAGGTATTAACTTAGTGCAAGTAGTAGCTGAAAAGGGATACAAGGGAAGCTCCAACAAGAGAGCCAAGAGCCGGCAATGCAGACGAGGCGGCAGATGAGGGTCCTGGTGCCGGAGCTCCGGCTTCCTCCACAGCCATGACCGCGGTCATGGAAGCAGCAGCGAAAAGCACACCGTAAGCGATCTTCTTCATCTCCATTGTTGAGACCTGAAAGACTTTTTCGCTTCTTTTTATTTAGTTTTTCTTTGTGTGTTTTGGAAGTTCTTGCAGGTCTGAGGAACATGCATGGTGTTGATGGGGGATTTATACGTGTGGAACTGTGTCATATTCAGTAAAAATCATGAATATATTTTTAGGATAGCCAAAATTAACTAATTACCGATGATTATGACTACAATTACGGTGAGAAGAGTTTCGATATATGGCTCAGAATAGTTTTAGCACATCCCCGTTGATAATTTCTTGTTAAATCAAACAGGAGTTGCAATTTGGTAAAGGAAGTCGCAAAACTTAGAAGTTAGAACTTAGAACTATAAACTATATATTACATTACCAGTACAATGTAATATTACAAAAGATATATTATGTAATCTAGTTCAGTACGTAGCACAATCAATATACATACAAGCTACGCCATAATCAATTTAAGCATGGACTTATCAATATATACAAGCTACACCGTAATCTTGGCCTAATAATTTACGACAAGCCCCATCAAGAAGCTGCTCCATTGGATTGTCTAGTCTCAAGTTCGTGCTCAGCGACCATAACACATGAATCTGCTTCAAGCAATGGAATCGAACTGTTCATCTTCATAAGTATCTCACCAGTCAAAGAATCAATCTTATCTGTGGTACACTGTACATCAGGTGTGATCCCTACTTGATCAATTTCGTGTAGAGAAGGCGACAAGTACTTAGCTACTGTCACAAACAAAGCCGACCCGTCGTCTAGCTCCGTTACGCTCTTGGAAGATCCCGAAAACATACAAAAAAAATCACATCATAAGATCAAATTATGTATGTGTATAGACCTAACTAATGTATATAATATATATACCTGGATCTTCCCTTTCCCATATGTGCGCCGACCAACAAGTACAGCTCGACCGTTGTCGTGTAACGCACCTGCCAAAATCTCACTTGCACTTGCACTTCCTTCATTCACCTGTTCACCATTTGATCTAGACACTTATGGACCGGTCATGTTAACTAGGAGTAGACATACAAACCGAACTCTGTTTTTGAACTTACAAGCACGACAAGTGGATCATGTGTCACGGCGTGTCCGTCAATCATATTTATTGGTGATGTGACTCCTTCACGGTCGATTGTGTAGACAAGAGTCTCATCTCCGTCAAGCCATAACTGTGCAACATCAAGTCCTGCTTTAACCAAACCTCCCTGAAATGAAAATGTAGAAAGCTAAGTGTCAGGAAAAATGTAAACTCACTGCAAAAACCAAAAACCTGAAACTTACCGGATTGTTCCTTAGATCAAGAATGTATGACTGAACATTCTGATTCTCCATCTCATGTACAGCATTTTCCATATCTGACGCTGCAGTCTATTAAAAAATTCAAATCAATTATCATTTTCTTCTTTTGCTTTAGGTTATTCAAAAACACTAACCTGAGAAAATGCTGTGAGTTTGACATAACCGGTCTTTGCTAAACGTCCATCAGGTGTTGTATGTGGGATTATAGTACTTGATATCGGAGAGAGCTTAATGTAATCTCGAGGTAACTTGACCTTCACGCATATAAGAGACGATTATTGAGTTGCTATCGTAACAAAATAATTAACATAAACACCGGTAACTATACCTCTCTGATATGTGAGCCATTCACCTGCAAAAGAGGAGAAAAACTTTACCTAACTTGACCTCAAAGTTTCTAACAAAGAGACATGCAGATAAATAGAACATACACTCTTAAGTTTGACTGTTACGGATGTTCCAACTCGGCCTCTCAGCTTCTGTGCTGCTGCTTCACTATCTGTACCATCCAGTTTCTGGCCTAGAACAATCACAAAGAAACAACATTAATCATAGCCAATTTTTAAAGTGTGCATAACAAATGAAGAATGTTACCATTAATCTCCACTAACTCCTCTCCTTCATGTATACCAGCACGATCTGCGGGACTACCTTCTATGCAAGACATAACAACCTACATTGAGCTCTACCATGAAACAACATCTATCTATACTTCATGCTACTTTGATCTCAAGATGTGTTTTGTTACTAACCAGGTGACCTGTTCCTGGTTCTGAGTTTATGAAAAGACCAACACCTTGCAGGTTCCCGTCACTACCAATTCTGAAACTTTGGTACTCCTGCAAGTTCACAAGATGTGTCTTAAAAGACCAAACCAACTTCAAAGAACACATTCAAGGATGAGTCAATACCTTTGGGCTAATGATTCGAGTAAAAGGATCACCAAGAGTAGATAGCATAGCTTTGATCTTTCCATAAGCAGCATCTGCTGATCTTAGAGGAAACATCTCCACCATTGTTTGCTGCAACTTAGAATCCCAGTCTGTAAATTTATAAACTTTCCTAAGGTTCATATCCACGAAATCAATCCTACAAGTTCATAAACATTACCCTGATGATTGAAAGTTGGATCAACGAATGTTTCTCTAATCAAACCCCAAGCTTCCACAAGAGTTTTCTGTACTGCAGTCACCTTAACAAGGCATCAAGAACAGAGACGTTAAGAACAGAGTACGCTGTAATTTCGTAATAAAAAAAAGCAAAAAAACTTGATCACCTCACGAGCGCGTGAAACGGGGAAAGCGATGGTCAGAGACTCAGCGAGCGCCGGAGAATCGCAGCAAAACGACGAAGAAACCGCTAATGCGGCTGCGGCGGCTAAACCAAGTAACTTCCTTCCCACGGTATTGCTCATTTTCACACCGTGGCTCTCGGTACCAGTACAGATCTCTGTTCCAGGCTCTAGACGGCTCGAACAAGGCCGTTTCTTATAGCGAACGTAGCGATTCAAGCTCGGAGACGGAATCAAAGTGGGTTTCCGAGATCTCGGGAACTGTAATAGAGGAAGATCAAGTCTCGGTGTTACAATCTTCTCCATGTTGAGAAGACCAAACATGAATCAGCTAAGCTGGAGACATGAAGATGATTCTTTATTTACTCTAATTTAATGACGTGTTTAAGAATTAAAGACAGTAAAATCATGTTGTGGAAGATTCTTTATGTGGGCCCACTTGAATCTTTTGTGGCTTAGAGTGTCTGCTGTTGCGTATCTAATGTAAGAACTGGAATCAACAAGTACACGTGTTTACGTAGTTACGTCAGTGATATCCCCTCTGTAATGGACCAAAGAGTCAAACTTTTAATGTCTTTCTAATAAATGATATTAAAGCCCATTTTTGTTTCAATTTGGGCCGGAGACCGGAACTTCCCGACATAATGGACTTGTTATGTTACATTGTAGTATGGTCGAATTAACAAAATAGATCTCATAAGTTTTTTTGCCCCAAAAAGATCTTATAATGTTCGACTTTTGGATTAAATCATTATTTATCCATGGTGTTTGTTAGAATATATTTCAAATCTCTTTTGAATAGTAAGTTTGGTTATGTAACGTATTTTAAGGCCTTTGAACCATTCGATTGATCTGCAACAGTTTTAAAAGTTCACGAGAACGATCTAACCAAATTGTTTTTTAGAAATCAGAAGTACCTCTAATTCTGAATATTTTCAAAGAAATATAGAGATATATTCAGTACCTTATACATATGAATTTGAAATCCATATAACCGAGTAGCCCAACCGTAATTAGAAATTCACAACAAAACAGTTTCTTTTTAACAGAAAACTTCGTAACACAGTTGATTAGCAATAGCATACATAAATATGTTACGAGTTATAGCGATCATGTACTCCAGACAACTTTCTATAAAAGAGCACACACAACGAATTGCTTCCTAATACATATAGATGATCACCACCATGCCACGTGAATGCAATTAAAAGTGTTGCATGTGCATGCATCGGGAAAAGAACGATCAATTTGGGAACTGAAATTTAGGGTTTTGACTTTAGAGATGGAAATATTTACAAGATCGACATACGCTTCATCTCCAAATTGATTGTTTCCCCTTTGGAAGGTAAATCTTGTAAGTATGGGGTTCCTCATAATTCATAAACCCATCCCTCTCTTTATTTTGTTTTCACATTAGTCCCAACGTGAACGTACCTTTTTGTTATGAGTTCAGAGACCAAAATTCCATAATTAAATGATCTTTATAATCAGTAAAATTAAAATACTAGTACTCATATTCATCACCACAGATATATCTAGATATATTGTCTGTACATTTTCTTATAATTAAATAAGATATGGAATTATCAGTCGATGCATAAGCGTGTGATAATTGGAAAAAAATTATATGTGAATTAATTAGTTGAACGAAACTATTATATTAAAACCACTATATTACTTATGTTATAGTAAAAATATCCATAGGCTTTTTTCAAATATAATTCAGAATTCAAAATTGAACACAAATTAACCCATGATTTGGAATTTTCATTTGTTCTATTCTTCCAAAATTTTTAGATTATTCATGAAAATGTCATTTTTTTTTAAATGAGTGTTTTACTCTATCATCATCATCTTCATCAAATGTTTACGATATTGCTATTATCAGCAATACACCAACCATCATGAACAACCAATTTGTAGGCAATGTAGATGTTACTTTTACAATACTTTATGTTTGTTTTTAGAGATGACTTCTCTAACTGACACAATTCAGTCAATTGTAAAACTAACATATTTATCCTATAAAATTTACTGGGAAGTCTTCTCTCGTATTTTTGAGAATTTTTTAAAAACTAAAGTAAGCCAATATTTACAAAGGAATTTTTTCAAAGAAGTCTACTGTAGAGTAGACATCTATTGATATCTTCTTTTGTAAAATTTCAATTGCAAAAATGACCTAAATGAAAAACTTCCTAAAAGTATTTTGGACGATTTCGATGGAAGTCTTTAACGTCATTTTTAATAAACTTCCACTTTTTCTAAAACTATAAAGACTTTTTGACATTTTCTTGTTAATTCATGTATATTAATCGATATTTTGAATTCTGAATGAAATCAATAACTTAATTGGTTTTAATTATGAGGTTTACCAACACTAATGTTTATTAATGTTTCTAGCTAATTCGAGAAGACTTCCATGGAAGTCTTTTACGCTAATTTTTGTAAAATTGTTAAGTATTTTTAACTTTCAAAAGTGTTAAGTAACTTCAAGAATATCAAGTCATATGGTATTAATTTTCCGCTTGAAATTTAAACCTTCTGAGAAGTCTTCCTAGAAGACTTCCCAGAAGAATTTTAGTGAAATTGTTATGTATTTTAATTTATATAATGTTTGATCTTTTGTGAATTTGACTAAGTTTTCTTCAGACTCTATTCTTCTTCAGGATAAGAGATTTGGGCATAAGGTCTCGGGTGAATCAATATATAGTTTGAGAGGAAATACATGAAGAGAATATGAAAAATCTGAGCTCAACCAGCTTGGTTTCTAATCCAAATGTAGATGCTTTGCTTGATTTTCGGGAAAAGTGAACCATCGGAAAAGATTTAGAGTAAAATTAAGAAAACTAATGAGAAAGGAGAGGAGTCATCTGCTGAAGAAAGAAAATGATAGTAATGAGATTAGGGTTTTCAATTTTAATATAATAAAAATATATAAATTAAGTAATTATTTATAAAATAAATTAAATAAATCAAATTTAAATGGGAACCTAAAATATTTTTAGCAGGAATTAGAAGATTTTAATATTTTCGACTCAGAAGACTTTCTGGAAGTCTTCTAACGTAAAAAAAAACACAAGAAAATTTCCAAGAAGTCTTCTAACGTAAAATACACAAGAAAACTTCCAGGAAGTCTTCTAACCGATAAAGTATTATTCGCTAGAAGACTTCCTGAAACTCGTCTAGACCTTAAATATAAATTTTAAACTCAAATAACTAACTAAATATAAACAAACACTTCATTAAACTTAAATTCAACTTAAAAATGTTTAATATACACAAAATTAAACACATATAGATCAAATTTTATTTTTTCAAAAAAAATGTTAAACTTCCAAATTCTAACCCTAAGAATATATATAATATTACAACATATGTTATCAAACCCTAAACCAAATAATACAATGACTCACCATATTCTCTCGTCTATGTTGGACAGTTTAATACTATATCATAGTTTATATCATTTATACATGTTAATAATTACATGATTTCAATTAACAAAAATATTTTATACATTATTTTTAAGATTTACTATATGAAAGACTTCCTTAAAGTGTTCCAAAAGACTTACAGAACCTTAGAAGACTTTTTTAGAATTATATTCGTAAAAATGAGTTATGTCTTTTTGTTTGATCATAAGAAGCTAATTGTAATCTATCTAAGTTTTTGAATTATTTTTGCATTTGATTGAAGGTCGGATATATTTTGGGTTTAAAATCAAATTTTAAGTCATATTTGGAAAATTCTCTATTTTCATGTTATGATTCCGGAAGAGATTATATATGTGTATATCTCACATGTATATATATACATATTTATCTTACATATTTTTCAAAATGTAATTTTATGAATATCAACACTTTTTAAGTACAAACATACTATCTCTCGCAAATTTATTTTAATCTTTAATTGTAAAATGTGGCCAAATTTACCTGGTAATAGCACACATGCATTTTTTATATATTAAAAATTGTCCTTATAAAACTGATAATAATATAGCATAACCGAATACACCATACAAAAAGAAAATATGATCAGTTAGCTCTTTTTAAAAGATAACAATAAGACATTCATCTTTTAATTTTGGTTGGTTTCTGAAAAGTAATCGAACAAAAAGAAAAACAAAGGAGGTATGGGAAAGGAGATAAAGACATATTTCACTCAAAGCACATTATTGCAGACAAATAAGAGAGGGTCGGAAATAAAAATACAAAAAAAGATGAAAAAAATAAACGAGTAACTGAAAAAGAGAGGAAAGAAATAATTAACACAGAGAGAGGATACAGACCTGCTCATATCAATGTCCACTACTGTTCATACACTACAAAAAAAGAAGTATATTGAATCATTTATTCTAAATATTTGCATTAGTTATAAATGATACAAGTGAATTTTACATCATTTATAAAAATGACTCTGAAAATGGTGATGCAAATAATTCACATCAGTTTAAAACATAATTGATGTTAACATTTATAATATTTGCATCATTTATTGTAATTGGTGTTAATATGCGTCACTTGCAAAAATTGATGTCAATATTTGTATCACTTAATATAAATGATGTTGAATATTTTTATCAGTTACAACAATTGATGTTAATGTGAATTTTAATTTTAAGGTAAATAAAATATTTGATTATTGATAAATTATTAATAATCCTATTATAATTTGTTCCGTAATTAATTATTATTATTAATTATTATTTTATAGCACAAATCTTTTTAATATCTATTAAGATTTTCATAACAGAAACAAAATTAAAGTATTATGAGATAATTTCTATTAATACATAAAAAATACCATTTACAGAATTGAAAAAAAAATCGTAAATCAAACTCAATAACATTGATTTGAATCGTGTATACATATTCTTGTGTTTGTTTCATGTTCTTCATTCCTCTGCTATATTTCTTCCTCTTGATTGCAAGTGTCCCAATAGCTATCATTTGAATATCATCACACTTGAATACATTTCCAACCTACAAAAAGTAAAAGATAATCAAAAGGATTAAATTTTTAGATCAACTATTCAAAAGTATAGATATCATAGAATTTTGAAGTACCTTTCTTTTCTGTTAGTTTATCCATAGATGTACGTAGAAGACATACTCTTCCAGTGATTAGTAGTGTCTCTCTCTATGATCTCAAAGTTCACAATATAAAACCCATTCTGAATAATATCGAAAGATATGAAGAAATGAAAACCAAACATGATAATATGAGAAAAGATTTTACAAAATGAATATGAGAGATCATCATCGAATATCAAAACTGTTAGCAACGTTCTTTAAAAGAGAGAGGAGTAGAAGAAGATGATTGTGGCGTGGTAATTAAGAGGATAGTGGATGATTTAAAAAAAATTTACTAGTCAAAATTTTGAGGAAAAATCGGGGCAAATCCCTATATTCATGGCAACAAATTTATCATGAATGACATATTTTGTTTTACAAAATATCTCAACAATGACCGTGAAATTAACCGCTAGTACTTAACTATGACATTAATTATAGCATTTTCATAGTAATTTTTCCTTTTAAGATAACTCATTTTTCATTATTTAGATATTTATATAGATTGTAGATACATGAATTTAAATAGTGATAGCTTTTATTTAATCAATATTCATTATCTGTTACAATTTATTAATACAAAATATCAGTTTATGTAAATACATTTAAATTTTTTTTTTGACGTTGAACTCATTTAAGCCATGAAGATTTTTAAAATGTTTATTTACATATATATAAACCACTATGCAAATTCAATCAATTTTATGAATTAATTAAAAATCAATACAATTTTTATAAGACATCCATTATTTATATTGATGATATAAATTTATATTATTAATATTGAATATTTTGACCTAAATTGTTTTTGACTAACTACCACGAACTCTACTTTAATTTAAACTGAATGATGTTAGTATCATTTTATTATTGATGTAACACTTGCTTCCTTTATTTAAATGATGTTAATTTTGTATCATTTATATAAGTAATGTTAACACTAATTTGTATATGTATCAGTTATTTAAATGATGTAAACTCATATTTTGTATCAGTTTCATTGAAATGATACTAAATAAATTAATAAAATATCATTTAGTATAACTGATGTTATAATAACATAATTTGTATCATTTGTTAATAAGTAATTTAAACTAGTATCATTTATGTTTATGATACTATTTATGTGATGCAATACATGTTTTTTTTTGTAGTGATAAAAGAACGAGTACCTGATGAAAATACATTACTGATCATTTACTTATGTTATGTGGTCCATTCTTTTTGTAGTTGTCACCACTCTTAGAAAATGTATAGTTACTATAAGTAATAAGTTGACCAGAAATCCACCACTTTTTTTTTTTTGACAAAAGGGCTGAAATCCACCACTTGATGAAATCGATATCAATCATCCAATCGTAAATCAAATTCGGTCCGACTATGCGCTATCGAGTCTCAGGATAACTAGTTCTTATTATAGCTTTAACTCTGCATGTGAATTATTTAGTGCAAGCGCCATTTAGGGAAACGTCACAACATCGTTAAAGAGTGAACACTTGAAAAAAATCTAAATGCTTTTATAATGAAATTAATCTTAACACTACACCAAGATGTTTTGTTTGTCTATGTAGACTATATAACAAATTATGATTTAATAATTATTGATAATAGAATCCAAGTATGGTTTTTTTTTGGTCAAAGGCGATTGATTAATAAATTTCAAATGTTTTACACAGCATCAAGAGAAATCAAAAGAGAGAGAGCATTCTTTGCTAGACCATCAGCTTTAGAGTTTGATAATCTAGGAACAACAACAAAAGATATGGAAGAGAAGAGAGAAATGAAGTGACTAATTTCATGAAGAAGCCCTATTATCTCATTCACTACTGTCCCTGATCGTAGGGCAGATACTAGGACACTTGAGTCCGATAAGATCTTGATACTTGAGTATCCTGCACTTGAAGCAACTTTGAGCGCCTCTCGAATGGCCAGCGCTTCTGCCGCCAGTGCTGAGCCAACGTGACGACGAGATGCCGCGCCTTGGAGTTCCACCTTTGCTTGTTTATCTTGTAGGAACCAGCCATAACCTGCATATTTAGAAACAGAATTTCAAGCACCATCAACCGAAACAGTCGGAACAGAGGATTCAACAAGGCCTAAAGGGGACGATCTAATCTTTTCTTTCAATATTGGCTTTATCTTGGCTGCTTCCCACTCCTTTGTTCCGTGCTGTCCAAAGGTTCCAAAAGATCCAAGGGGACAGGGGAGAACAAGTGAGACCCGAAGGGGGCAGGTTGAGGGTTCTCGGCACCATAGTTAGAAGGAGCTGGAGCGACGCTGGCGGATTCGTTAGATGCATAACATGGTGGATGGGTGCTAACTCCCAAACTGTTCTCGCGAATGGGCAGGAGAAGAGCACATGGTTGATCGTCTCCAATTCACCACATACTTTACACGCATGCTCAACCTTCATTCCTCTATGCAAGAGCAACTCAGCAACAGGGAGGGCATCGTTAAGTGCTCTCCATAGGAAGTGTTGGATTTTCTTTGAGGTATCCAGCTTCTAGACATGTTTCATCCAGTCAAAACCATGAGGGTTTGGCTCTGCAGTGTGGGGATTCATCATCCTGTACCCTGTTTTAGTTGAATAGATTCCATCGGGTTCTCCCAACCAAACTAGCCGATCTTGCGGTTTCAGGGAACTAGGAATAATCTGTCGTATAGACTCCTCATAGTGAGGTAAATGAGCTCTCACCAGGTCCAGATTCCAGTCGTTGGTATCTGGATGTAGTAAGTCTTGCACCTTAAGAAACTGGTTTTCAAAGGTGGGTGGTCCATAAGGTCTCAGCGGAGAAGAAGCTGAGAGCCAAGGATCCGACTAAATGTTAATGCTAGCGCCATCACCAACAAGATAGCCTAGACCTTTTAATAAGACTTCCTTGCCTGCCATAATCCCATTCCACCCATGAGAAGAAGCTTGCTTTGGAGTACTTTCTAGGAAGGAGCATTCCCAAAAATATTTTCCTTTTAGTACTCGAGAGAGGAGAGCATTAGGATTGTTTAAGATCCTCCATCCCAACTTGGCAAGCAGGGCATCATTAAAAGATTCTAGCTCTTTAAAACCCAAACCCCCAACACACTTAGGCCTTGCCATCCTGTCCCATGATACCCAAGCCATCTTCCTTTGATCGGGGGCACTGTCCCACCAAAATCTGGTCAGTATTGACTGGATACGCTTACAAAGAGATTTGGGGATCTTAAAGCTGGACATAGAGTAGTTGGGGAGAGCTGCTAGCACCGTTTGGAGAAGAACATGCTTTCCTGCACCCGAGAGGAACTTAGTCGGCCAAGAATGTGATCGTTGCCTTATTTTGTCCACCAAACCCGTAAACACATCAGTCTTCTTTCGGCCAAAGGTTTCTGGGATACCAAGGTACTTACCCATACCTCCAGCCTCCTCTATTCCAAAGAATGCCTTTACTCTGTCTTTTATTGACTCCGGGGTTTTAGCAGAGAACATAACCGTAGACTTTGCTAGGTTGATGCATTGGCCAGAGCAGTCTTCATATCTCTTTAGAATCCTCATCAGGGAGGTACAGTTTCTTACACTTGTATCGCTGAAGAAAACGGTATCATCAGCGAATAGCAAATGGTTGATGAGAGGACTCTTCCGAGCTACTCGCAGTCCTCTGAACCGTCTCTTGGATTGCTCCAACATGCACAGACCAGTGAGGACTTCTGTACACAAAATAAATAAGTACGGGGACAGGGGGTCTCCTTGTCTCAGGCCCCGGTTCGGGTGAACGCTTCCATGTGGTGCTCCGTTGATCAGGTATGAATAAGAAACTGTGGTGACGCACTCCATCACCCAGTTTATCCAAACATCCCCAAATCCCAGCTTGCGGAGAACTTCCTCTAGAAATACCCACTCGATCCTGTCATACGCCTTGCTCATGTCCGTTTTTACTACCATCGAGCATCTCGTTGTGGCTTCGGAGATTTTCAGATAGTGGAGGGTTTCATGAGTTATTAGGATGTTATTTGTTATCGCACGACCCGGGATGAACGCTGATTGAGAGAGAGATACAATATGTTCCAGGTATCTTTGCAGTCGGAGGGTAAGAATCTTTGCAATGATCTTGTACCTGACATTGCAAAGGGCTATGGGGCGAAATTCCGAGGGGCTCTTAGGACCTATGATCTTCGGGAGAAGGCAAATATGTGTTTCATTTATCCCGGTGTCCATCTACCCCAAAATAAAGAACCTCCGGATATCCTAGCAAATGTCCTCACCAATTACATCCCAAAAGGAGTGGTAGAATCCTGCTGAGAAGCCATCCGGTCCAGGGGCTTTGTCTGGATGGATATTCCTAACAGCAGCATAAATCTCTGGAATCTCCGGGATGGATGTCAGGGCAGTGTTCATTTCTGGGGTGATCAGTGGCTTAATGGCTTCCTCTACCACCCGCATATTCTGATTTCCATTTGAGGAGAAGAGTTTAGAGTAGTAGTCTGCAAAGACTTTACCTATCTCAGCTTCTTCATGGACTGATTTCCCTTCTTCATTTTCAATGGTAGTTAACCGATTGAAAGATCTTCTGCCCTTTGTAACTGCATGGAAGTAGGCGCTATTTCGATCCCCCCCTTGGAGCCACATGATTCTACTTCTCTGTCTCCAAAAAAGCTCTTCCGCTTTGTACGCTTTAGCCAGTGCTACTGAGATTTCCTGGATAACCTCTAGTGAAGGTACATCGGCTGAGAGATTAGCCTCCAACTTCGTTTGGAGTTCCAATATTGCCTTTGCACTGTTCTCCCTCTTGGCTTTTGACCATTTGATCAAATCATTACGGCAGCGTTTGATTTTACTGTCCACATGTTCTATGGTATTCTTCCTCCACGCCTCTTCAATAACTTTCCTTGTTTCAGGATCTTCGTTGAGACATCTATCGTAGCGGAATAGGCGTCGTCTTTTCACTCTTGATGCATCCAGGTAGGTAACTATCGGCCTGTGATCAGAGCCTTCAAACCGGAGGTAGTCGCACCTTCCCGAGGGAAACATGTCAGTCCATGCGCTGTTTGCCAAAGATCGATCCAGTCGAGATCTGATGTAGTGGGTTCCTCTTTGCCCTCTCCAAGAAAGAGAATTTCCAGTATGCTTCACATCCCATAATCCATTTTGGGAGACGAAACTTCTGAACGGAATGAAAGACCCCTCCCACCGTTCTGGTCCGCCTATTTTTCACTGTTATCCAATATTTCATTGAAGTCTCCTGATAAAAGCCAAGCCGAATCCCTGTCTTGACCCAGTACGGATATCTTGTCCCAAAATGCTGCTCGATGCTCCTGCTGCGGCATCCCATAAATAAAAGAGATATGGAAATCATGAGATTTTACCTTTATCCTGACGTCTATGAGGTGAGGCGATGATTCCAGGATGTCAAGCGAGGTCTCCGCATTCCAAACTAGAGCTAAGCCTCCACTGAGGCCGAGAGGTGGTACTGTGTGATGATGAGCATAACCAAGAGTTCGCAGTTCTAATAGCACAAAATCATCTTGGTTCTTCGTCTCACTAAGAAAGAGAATGTCCGGGTTGATTGTTTTCTTCATCTTCCGGATCCTTGGAATTGTCAAGTCACCTCCCAAACCTTGACAGTTCCAACTTATTTCCAACTTATGAGCGCTAAGGAATCGGGTTTCGCGGACCCCGAAAATCCGTTCGACCCTTTCTTGTAGCTGGAATAGGCACCATTACCGGTGGATTCTGATCGTGAGAGCCAGGTAATTCTTCATATTCTTCCCTCTCTACACACAGCCTTTTGCGGGCTGGTATGGTGGCTCTTGCTGTCATCTGTTTAGAGAGTCTCGTACTTTGACGTGGGCTTCTGTTAACTTTTGCCCTTGAAGCTCGTTTGGCTGGCATCGATGCAGCAGCATGTGTTTCCTTTCATTTTGGAGGTGCCTTGGTAGTAGCCTTTTTGGCCACCGGTTTTTTGCTGGAAGTAATTGCTTGCTTCTTCTTTGCTTTAGACTTGGACCCCGATGTAGACCCTATACGAAGGGAAGCATGGATCCTCTGCCCCGATCCAGCAGGTTCTCCCTGAGGAGTAGAAGCTGACTTACTACCCGAGCCTCCTTCATTCAGCTTGTTACGGAGGTCATCTTGATCATAGACGACCTCAACATCCTGAAGTCTTGCCAACAGAGAGTTAGAGAGGCCTCCCGAGCGCTGGGGTTCCTGCAGAGGGACCTCAATCCTTTCTAGAGCTGATCTTCGTTCTAAGGATCTGCTAGTTACTTCTCCACGTTCCGGAATGCCCGGTAAGTTCATTTGTTCTCTGGGAGGATTCGGTGGTGGGGTCCTAGATGACTGAGAGTTAGGAGCTCTGTCATAGGAGGGACGAGAGTCTCTTGAGTATCGATGTGGGGAGCGGTCTCTGTAGTCACTTCTGTTACCTGAGAAAGAACGCTGAGAGGACTGTCTTTGATAGCTGTCAGTCTCTCTTCTTAAGTAACCCTGATCATGGTTTTGATGATTTCTTGGAAGAGCTTGGTTAGATCGCCTGAGAGGGGAGGTTGGTCTCATCGATATGGACCTTTGAGAATGGGCTTGATATCCTCTTGAGAGGGAATCAGAGGACCTAGACAGGTTAGAGGCTGGCCGGCGATGATCATGGCGACGTCGATGCTCCTCAAGGCTTCTCAAAGTGTTTTGTTGACTTATCCCTATGGCCTGCGTTGAGTCTCGCTGGGAGGCTGGTTTAGCTGGGCAATTATCTTCCTCATGGAAGAGGGAGAAACAGTAAAAACAATGCTTTTCTAGCTTTTCGTACTCCAAGTCCACGTTGAGTTCTTCTCCTAATGGTAACTGGATAGGTAGTTGCATCTCCAGGTTACTGAGGCAGTCAATATTGATTCTGATTTTGCCGTGGGGAATAACATCATCAAGTCTTGGACCTAGCGCCTTGCCAATGGTATAGAGAGTTTCCTCAGTCCAGTAGTGGAGAGGTAGTCCATGGATTTTGATCCAAAAGGGGGTCCGCTTGGGGAAGGAGGTGGAGACTATTGGCTCCCATTTCTGAAGGATTATCATCCAACGCTTGTAGTGGAAAGGAGCCCTCCGCAACACAAATTGGAGCACCTCTTCCGATTCAAACCTCACCTGAATGAGGTCAGGTCCTAGGATTCTTTCTGTGATAGCTGAGTCGGAGTTCCAGAATTGGATGAGCCAATCCAGTACCCATTGGGGTTTCTGGACAGAAGGATTTGTAAGCCGACCTAAGAGAGTGAGCTGATTGTCTTCAATGAGCTCCGCATTGTTGTTTGGAGGGATTTGAATAGGAGCTCTTCTTGCAGGAGCATTCGCCCTAATAGCAGAGGATCTTCTTCC
The DNA here is from genome assembly GCF_000801105.2 of Raphanus sativus. NCBI lineage: Eukaryota > Viridiplantae > Streptophyta > Magnoliopsida > Brassicales > Brassicaceae > Raphanus > Raphanus sativus. The sequence continues at coordinate 26,362,335 of NC_079515.1, read as the reverse complement.
AGAGTTATCGGACCGTTGAGAAGCCCTCGAGGACCCCTCAACCCATTTTCTTTTTTCAGACCTCGTGTAACGGTTCGCCGTTTCAATTGACAGGGGACTTGAGCACTGGAACCACTTGAATCCTCAATCAGAGGTAAGAGTTGATGGAAGTTCAAACGCGAAGAGAGAGAGAGCTACTAGAGGAGAGGAGCTTCTTCGATTCAAACTGATTTGAAATAATTTTCAACTTTTCCAAATGCAATCTCGGTTAGATCTACTCCAAATGGCTTGTTAAAAAGTATTTTCGAATCCATCAGATGCTTTGATTGGAGTCGGAGATACAGGATCTGGAAGAAAATTTCATATCGAGATTTTCCGGCGGACGACTGTACGGCAGAGCGGAGGCGGAGCGGCGAGGGACGGTGGAGCTGAGCTTTAGTGGTTAAGCAGGCGACTTTCCTCAGTTATCGTGCCAGAGAGAGAAACCATGTTAGTTTGCAAGGATCTCTATGGCTTCAGAATCCAAGTATGGTTAATTTTCATAATTTGGGAGTAGAATAATTATTATATTATAAATATATTGTCCATGAAAGATTATATATAGGTGTATGTATATACTTTTATGGTAGGAAAGGTTGATGGGTAATAAAATTGAGAAATGGGGAAAGAGTGTGGGTATTTCTTAGGAGTTATGTTAACCTCAAAATAGAATCTCTCCTCAAAGTAATTGGAAAGACAAAAGTCGATGCCATGTCCAATCATGTATAAAGATTTATTATATATTTCTTATAATATAAAAGCACCAATTAAATCAGATATAATTTTATTTTCTTTGGCTATTTGTTTTTCCTGGTAGCGTCTGCCTCTTCCTTCTGTGATGATCTCACCCTCTAGCTTCAGTGCTTAACATACACTGTGATTGTATGTCAGCTTGTGAATATGTGATGCATATGTGTCACCTTTATTTTTCGATTCAAAATAAGAAGAATTGAGCCGACAAAAGAAAAAATAACCAGAATTGAGATTAACATAGGAAATAACATTTTCATATATCTATCTTATTAAAACAAAAACATTATGTTGGACCTAACATTTATTTTGTAAGTTTTTAAATTAAATACACATTTATACTTTATAGTTAAACATACATTAAGTCACTAATGTTTCTTTCTTTATACTACTATCCATGTTTCCAAACAATATACTTATTTCTTTATACTACTATCAATGTTTCCAAACAATATATATTTTTATACTACTATCAATGTTTCCAAATAATACAATAATTAATCTAAGTTATTTTATATCTATCATTTTCTCTTTAAAATTTTGTAAAAACATCATAATTTCATAAATTACAAAATAGTGAACTTTAAAATTTCGATTATAAGATTACAAATTATGAAACTATTACAATTTAAATCCAATTAGATTACATATCGGTCATCCATCAGTTCAATCGGTTAGTCTCGGGTTTTAATGATTTTTTAATATGAATATTTTAAAAACATAAATTGAATTGTCAGATCTCCGGATTAACCGGTATAATCACAATCGGGTTGAATTTAAAAATACTGATTTAAATGCAAAAATATTTTAAATACACACTCTTTAAAAATAACCAAAATATTTGTTAAATTATTAGTGAAATTTTTCATCGTAAAATATCCTGCGCTTCAAAAGCGCGGGTCAAAATCTAGTATCTTATTAAAACATGAACATTACAACTTCTTCTAGGTGGATTTTTAAAGTGGACCTCATATATTTAAATTAAATGTCTCATTCTTTATATATAATACATATCATAGTCTAACTTTGCATTGATGTATTTCCTTAAATACAATTCTTCTTTTTGTCCATATTCCATACATAATTTTTACATTTATTACATGTCGATTTAAATAAGATATATACTAAGAATACTAAAAATATTAATCGTTCTATAATTACCCTATACAATTCATTTTAAATTGATCAGTATACTTTCATTGGCCATATTAATTTTATTAGTACGAATAACATTAAGTAGATAAGTCATAGACACATATATAAAGATATGACTATTCTTATAACTACGTTGTGCCTAATCTACTTTCTAAAACAAATAACACATAGCTTCATATATTGTATAGAATATAGTAATATTGTATAGTATTATACTTATACAATAATACTAAAAACAAACCAAACTGAAATATAATATATATCGAAAATGCTTTGAACCATTACACACAAAATATATTAGACCTCAGAGATAAAATTCACTTTGAAATTACGTAATAATTATTTTTAAAAATTAAATTTCGTAATGTACAAAAAAACATAAGTTTTATATAAAATTTTGTATTACAATAAAAAGACACAACTCGCACTTGCAAAATGTTATTTTTACATACGAAAGACAGTTTTGATATTGTTCTTTAAACACAAAATTGAATTATACAAACTCGATACTACATAAAACTAAACAATATAGAATACATTTTAAAAATAGAACTCGTGCAGGTGTGCATATGTTTATATAATATATAAATATATTATGTTACACATATTTTCATATAAATAATATCCCAATATAAGTTTTGTATGATAAATGTTGAAAATACAGAATATATAGCATTATATATTTTAAATAATACAGAAAAAAATCTACTTTACGTTATCATAAATTTTAAAAATCAAATTTAATAATTAAACACATTGCTTATTTAAACACATTAGTACACATTTTTATTTATCAAAATTTTATATTAATACACATTGACGATCATGTATAACATTTAGTAAAAACAAAGATAAAAAAAAAGTGACTCCCGCTCGGTCGAGCGGGTCATGATCTAGTTATATGTATATACTCATCTATGGATCAAACTTATTATACATACTCATCTATAGACCAAATATACGACGATAAATTAGAAATGACCCATGTCGCAAAAAGTGTTAATATGTGTTGTAATTTAGTACCGTTTGGTTTTCGTGTAACTATCAATTTCACGATAATTAATTGTTCTTTAGTTTTTTTTTTTTTGACTTAAGGCATTTAATTGTTCTTTAGTTTATCATACTATGTATGAAAACTATTTTTATAACCTCCCCCCTTAATAAAGAGGTTTCGATATTGCTTGTGTTTGTTGAAAGGGTAATTAGTATTTCTAGAAAAATAAAACTTGATAGAAAAGTGTATCTTTTTTTTCACTAATAGAAAAGCGTATCTTAGTATTGTTTTCTTAAACTATTATATTTCCTTGGGATAATATTCGCTGGTGAAAGAAACCCAACACTACATACAACTTGGAGAATCTACAAGCATGATGATCAAATAGCTTTAACAGGAGTAGAAAAAATAAAGTTGATCAAATAAAGAATATGGACAAAAGAACACGCTCGGACAATGATCACGAGCCAACAAGACCACAACTCTAACGATTATATAATATAGTATTAATGTAACAAGAAGAAAAAAATGTTACAAAAGTATCCATCATAATTTCTTCGCTAAAATGGATCATACTATTGCTAATAACATCAATGTTCTATAGCGCTCGACTAATAATGGAGGTGAACATCTAGTTTTAAAAAGAGTCAAGCTGGTTTAAGTTGTTCAGATGAAATACAAAAAAACACGCAAGGGTCCGACTATATGATATTTTTGAAAAAAAAATCTTGAATATGATTTAAAACAAACTATTAATTAAACTACACGTATATGAAAATTTGGTTTAGGGGATGCATTAAAAGGCACATACATATATTTTTTTTTTTTTTTTGACAACAATAAAACTACTCTATCGTGATTCCACCGATTCAGTGAGCCAAACCGGAGGGATCGAATCGACATATAACTTAGCTGATGGTGAACTCCTTGCCCCATGAGCAAGCTTGTCCGAGGCACATACATATATAATACCTATATATTACCGAGTTCCATCTTGTATTCATCTTCTTTTTGTGTTCCTAATATGTATTGTGCTATACTAATTCGAGTGTAAAATAATTTAAATTTTTAATTAAATATCGAGATATGTTGTTCTTAGTACAATTTATACTTATATGACCATTACGAAAAATATGAAATTAGTTTATTTTGTTTTCTCTTTTGAGGTACCCGTGATTAATCATAAGGCAAGCTCAATTTGGCCTCTTTCTCCCTTTTTCTTTTGCACGTTGGGGCCTTCTTTAAACAAAAGTTGTCGAAAATCATACATAGCTACATTAATCTTCTTTATGTATACTTCATTATATGTTTCCTTCGTTGACGATTTCGTTAGATCTTTACGTGGATGTATAGACAAAACGAATACGTTAAATAAATAATTTTCTTACATAGGAAAAATTCAAATCTAAACTGTGTACTATAACATATACGTGTGTGTCCACTAAATTAAATTAAATGTAAGGGAGATGGAGATTTGAGCCACGGCAGACAAAGCTGTCTCCTTCAGATCAGCCTTGGAATATGAACAGTAAATAAATAAATAAATTTGAGCAACTAATTTAACATTTTCATTTCTCGACATGATTATAGGAAATTGTAAAGTACTTCAAATTTCGTTTAATGAATCCAGTAGAATATATAGCTTCGGGATTTTAAAAGCAGATTTTAAGGCTTCATTGAAGTTTTTCTCAGACAAGAAACATTTCATACGTTAAAACAACCAATGTATAAACTTAGGTTTTATGAATGTACATGTTAGTTAATGTAACAGCATAATTCCCGAACAAAGTGAAGTCCAATGTTCGGATTCTTTCCAGCAACAGCAGGAATATACATATAGCTCGAATTTTGAAAATGTCTTTTGCACACTCACATAGACAGTTTGGAGATTCAAAAATTATTTAATCGGTACTTCATCCGTTTATCATTTAAATATTTTTTACACATATTAAAAAAAAGATTGAAATACATTTAATTTTTCGATAATGACATTTGTTTTAACCAATAGTATTGGAGAAAATATAATTTATTTATAAAATTAATACATTTTGTAACTAATATTAAAATAAAAGTAAGTAAATTGCATCGAATTTACAAAAAAAAAATTACCTACCAAAAAAATATTAAGTGACATATTTTAAGAACCAAAGGGAGTATATACCACTAATTTTCCCATTTTAATGTTACTATTTGTTATGTATTTTAATACATAAAGCATGTGTACCCTTCAACTAGATATAAGTTTCTAAGTAGATTAGAACTTTAGATAGCAATGTTCTTAACTTGTAAAATTTCTAATTGAACTTAATATTACTTTTATTAACTATGTTTATTTATAAACTTATATCAAAAGGAAAACATATTTTGTATTTATTTAATCAACCTCAGGTTTACAAATTATTGGACATGCTTTGATATTTATTATGTAACTAAAAAAAAAAACTAGTAATACATAGACTCCGAAAATACTTTTATTACTTGCATGTTATTTGTAAACTACGAATGAGGCGCATGTAAGATATGACATAACAGCGTTCAATAGGAACCACTTAAGTGTTTATAGGTAGACAAATGTGGAGAAGTGTTGAGAAGATGAGAGGGGTCAAAGGAAGATAGGTAGGGATTGTCTATATCTCCCAGCAAAGGGGTAGGAAATTGATTGGTAATAAATGTCGTCTGAATCCTACATTATTTAAGGATGTGCGTCTATATTCTTTTCAGTCTGTTTAATTGCTGCCTGTGACAATGTAATAACAATCCATACACCATATTATATCATCATCTTGAATCCGAATTTGGTTAGGTCGAATGAAATGAAACTAAACTCGATTGTGGGTTCTTTAAAGACATTTTATTGATCAGTATATGGTAACAAACGGATTACAAAGAGATAAAAAAAAAGAATGTCGGAGTTTTGTTAAAAGCACCGGCGAGAACACAAAACAGCTCGATTGATTGGTAAAATCCTAGATATTGCCATCAGTATTTTGTGGTTGGTCCAGATTTTATAGTCTCGGCTCTCTTCTCATCCATTCGCCCTAAGACGTATTCGTTCTTAGGGGGTCAGGCCTGAGCCTATACCCTAATAGGCTTCGAGTAGAACGAAAACTCTTCGAGCCGACGCTGATCAGGTTAGTCGATCTCGTCCATAAAGCCAAGTCGATCCAACGAAAACCTGAGTCGATCGATCGACCTTATAAGCTGAGTTGAATTTGACTGAACTCCTGATGTTTTTTTTTTTGTAACACAAATTTATATTAAGAAGGCTCAAAGAGCGACGTTTACAACTGAAACATAAAATTCCGGAGCTCTGCTCGACGGTAGAAAGAAGCTACAAAACCATAAATAACAACTAGAAATAGAACCATATAGGGGCGAGTCACGCTCAGCGAAATGAAGAAACCCAAGGAGAAGCTTCACTTTTGATCCCATGGCTATTGTTCGAAAGAACAATTGATAGTCGTAAACGACGTTGAAACACCTATGTGGAGAGGTCGCACTGATGATTGGCAAGAACTTTAGGTGAGAAGCTCCAGATCCGTAGACAATATCAAGAGAACAAAGTCCTATATGACTTGATTTGGCGCTGAAATAAGTACGATCAACTTTGAACTCGATAGGGCTTACCGAAGAGACTAGGTGAATCTCAAGCTCTAGCTTCACCTCCCGAGAGGCGCTTGGAGAAATGAGGTTTGATGACAATGCTGAAGGTTTAATTGGGTCCAAACCTCGGAACTCAACATTACCCTGTCGAGCCCAACAAGTTGTAACCGAAGACCTAAGCAAACAGTCATCACTCTCGATCAACCAGAGTGTGTGTGAGCAAACATCGGATAAGAGGTAAAAAGCTTTGGGGTGGGTGGGTCTCTGTGTAACAGCTCCGCTATGAAGGTCGCTACTCTGTGAAGAACCATCGACGTTTGAGATGGTGTAATGTGATGGAGGCGCAACGTTGACGTAATAACGAGCAAATCTGACGCCTCCACACTCTTGCACAGTAGTTTTGGCAACAACGAGCATGATGGGATAACTGTAGAACCGAATCTGTGAAGAACCGTCGATGCTTGAGACGGCGTAGTATGTTGGAGTCGCAACGATAACGTGGTAACTTACAACTCTGGCGAGTCCACACTCTTGCACAGTAGATCCTGAGACGATGGTGTTGAAGTGACGAAGCTTGACGGTGGCTGTGGTGTTGAAGGAGATGTGACAGTGGAGTTGGACGGGATCGGAGAGCAGTCGCGGACCGGACGCGTATGATTTACCGGAGATAGTAGAACCTATCTCTAGCCAAAGAATGAAGGACATCACGACTGCTCGAAGAACGGAGGTAGTGGTTTGCGGTGTCGGAGGGGAATCGTAGATGGGAGGACTGACGTGGAGTGGTGGAGGCTCGAACCGGTTAGATCTTTCTCCTGTGCCCTCAATCTTAGTAGATATGGCTCTTGTGACCCCAAACTCAGATTTGGCTCTTTTGAGGAAGCACGGAAACAGAGCACTCGGCGTAGTGGTGGTGTCGGCTCCGCCCCGTAGGTGTGGGAAGACGGTGGAGGATTTTTCGTTGGTTGAGATGAAGGGGAGAGCGGGTGGTATCACCGTGGAGGGGAGGAGCTGAAAACGGCGAGGATCTTTTAACCGAGAGATCCAACTCTCAGATCTGTTGTTCCAAACAGAGAAACGGTAATGGGGAGTTTTACGTTGAACAGGGGAGACACAGTGGCCTTCAGAGGAGCTGACGCTAGGGCCACCGGTGGTTTTCATGGTGGTGCTTGCGACCAAGCTGCACGAGCCAGCTGCAGATCCGACGGGGACGAACTGGAACAGAAGAGCAGCGGGGACGATCTTGAACGAGAGAGCGACGAGGACGTTGAAGATGATGAAGAGACAGAGCGTTAAGGAGCCACGGGCCCGACGCCGGCGACCATGGGCCTCACCGGCGTCGAGATGTGAAAACGGCGGCGGTGGTGCTGCTATGTTCTCTCTAGGGCGAACGCACTCTTATCTCTTCTTTTTTTCTTACATTATGCAAATGAACTCCTGATGTTAATGGGCGAAATTGCGTTATTCGAAGGGGCTTGTGAGGAATGTTAAATTCCTCCCCAACACATCACTCACTACAAAACCGAGCTTCGTAAATCACCGTATTATGATAACCTTGAATATGAAATGAATATAAAAGAAGCAAATCATGTGGGTTTTAATTGGAGGAGTTATGAAAGTTATGTCATTTGTGTGAGTGTGTAGGTAGAGAGAGATGGTCAAAGAAAAAATGAGATGTCAAATCAAATAACAGTAAGTGAGAGAGAGGGAAAAAAGAACTGTTGATACCATCAATCTTTGCTCCCAAATCTGCCCAACCCATCACACCCTTAGGGCTCCACTCTCTTCTCTTTTGTCTTTTATCACTCTCCTTTACATTACTTTTTGCCCCTTCTTCACCCATTTATCATCATCTTCGTGTACATTCATACATGTGTATCCACTTCCCTTATTTTTATAAATAAATGTGTATACACATGACTGCATGCATACGTATGCATATGCAGCAATAAAGGAATATTCACTGTTCACTCATACTTTTATACACAAAAGAAATTAGGTCAATATCTATGTATATATAAGCCTCGATAAAGAGATAATCGTTTGGTTTCGAGTTTTAAGATAAATTATAAAGTGAATCATGTATAGATAAAGAGGTCTGATGTTCTTTCAACGAGCAAATATATCTCTCCACTAACAAAAGGTGGAAAAGAAAAAAAGAGAGCATATTGAAAAAGCTCTTTACTGGAGGAAAAGCCTCTCTTTAACTGTAATCCTAGTTACACAATCAGATCCAAATTGGATCTTGAATTCTAACACTACAACAAACTGACACACAACAAAAACAGTGACTAGAATAACAAGAAAATCACTTGCAGTCCGGTAGTATGATTTGTTTCTTATCAAGATAAAGAATTGGCTTTAGGAGCTGCATTTAATTTACCAAATGCAAATTTAATAAGGTGATTATTAATTGTACCGAAAAGAAACCAACAAAAACTGATTGAGCATATATATATATATATATAATTACATGCTTTAGCACAAGGAAAAAATGTTAGAATAACAGTATTATACATCATTATTTATTCGTTATATATATATATATAGATTAATCAAATATATATACAAAATAGCAATCTTTCCGGAGAAAAACATATGCAAGTTTTTTAAATTTTCATTTTTGAGTATTTGTGACCATTTAAATTCAAAATTTTCTTTGCGTTGATCAGTGAATTAATGAGTTTCTTGGCATTGGCATTAGCGTAAGACAGTCAACTATGCATTAGGGATCGTAAATATGACAAATATACACAAGGTATTTTAATTTGGCAAACGATTAAAGTATCTATTTGATTCTTAGAGCACCATATAAAAAGATAACTATCACAAAAGATCCACATACATATACGTATTATAATATATTTCAACCATATGGCATCCGCATAGCATCATCACATCATTATAAAACAATAAATGAAGTATGATAAACTATAACTTTATATTTGATCTTCCTAAGAAAGTTTTGCAATTGAGTAGTAATATTCTCCAGTGTCCATTCTCTCATTATTCTCCATGATATCACTAGACAATTAAGTAGCATTATTTAAGTACTATTAAATAATATATTCAAAGATAACACCACTAGAAAGCAACTGTCTTTCAGAAAGAAAGAAAAGAATCTGTTTATTACTCGAATTAAATTATGGAAATATTCATTATGATCTAGAGAATATATTATATATTTAAAGAAAACTCTTTTTTTTTTTTTTTTTTTTTTTGATATCTCTGGTTTCTGGGCAGCCACTTTCCCAAATATCCCCCGAAGGGGTCCAGCGCCCCAGCAGTAAGGATGTTAAATCGTTGTGGCCGGGTTTCGAAGCTGGGTGGCGGGCACCTCAGCCGAGGTTCCATTACCACCAGGCTACGAAACCCGGTTTAAAGAAAACTCTTAACATAATGCAGGCATGAATGGATAGCATCTACGTTTGTAGTATTTTACTATCCTAGCAAATATAGGTCAAACGTTTATGATTTATTTCCTTCGAAACGAAAAGTAAATTAAATCCAAAATAATACATAAACAAGTAGATAACGTGGACAACCTCATTAGTTGGAGTTATACATTCATTTGTAACAAATTTAAGTAGAAAACTAGAGAAACATTTTTGAAATTTTCCAAGTGATCCTGATCATTTTTTTATATGACCACTTAGATGATCATATAGCTCTTACTAGAGAAGCCCTACCTCCATCAAAACGTGGTCCATAGATTTAGGCATTCTTAGAATTAATATATATACTGAGAAACTAAGTACGTATATTAATTTATAACTATTTAGACTGCATTGACTCATGATCATTGTCTAATTGTTCTACCTCAGAGGCAGGTTCATCTTCTTCATCAAACCCATCAATGCCATAAGCTCCATGGCCATTTCCAAAAGCCTTGATGTGATCTTTCAGAGATCTCTTGTGCTTGAAATCAGATCCACAAATACAATACCAAAGCTTACCACAATTCTTCTCATGTGTTCTCCAGTCCCCTCGGACCGCGAAAACCTTTCCACATTTTCTACACATAAAAGGCTTGATTCCATGCTTCCTCTTGTAATGTGTTTGAAGTGTTCTGAAGTCTTTCAGAGGCTTTGCCCTTGGATGGTCAATGTTGTTGCGACAGCCTGGTGCGCAGCAGTAGCATGGAAGCCTCAGCATTCCAGTTGGCTGCGTTCCCCTTAGAGATTCGGGTCCTTTTCGGTATTGTGATCCATGTCCCCACATATGCATCTGTAAACAAATCGCGTGTGTGCATATATATGATCATGCAGGGTTTGAATAACTCATAGTATGTCCGAAAAGTTGATAAGGAATTATGTTTTATTACCCATTTTGGTAACATGTGTCTACTCTAAGATGTTATGATAATTCTAACCACCATACATAGATTAACTAGCATATTAACCTTGAAGTTTATATATGTAAAAGTCAAGAAGATTTTATTCAGCAACAAAAGTGTTACACAAATGCTAAAATGTGATAAATATAGAAATATACTAAAAACTAAAAGAGTTGATAATAAGATATATAAATGCATGCTTAGGGAAAACAAAATAATCAAGGGTAAACAAAAAAGCAAGATGCTTAGTTCATGTCCTTTTTTTTGCACACATCTTATATAGTTCATGTTCATTACAAGATCTTATCAAACTCATATAAAGAGAAAATGAAGCCATTTACTTATTGGAAATATATAGGTATCTGAAATCGTATGAGTACTGTTATTTTACACGTTAGACATTAAAAGACTCTCATACAAAAAAAGGATGGCACACTTGCAAAGACACAGAGACTCTGAAAGTACTAAAGACATAAAGAACATTTACTGTCTTGTTAAATCTCAGTCCCAGTGTTCACAGTCTCAAGTCTCTCGGTTCTTTGTAATGCAATGATTTATTCATGCATCAGCAAGCAAAGACTACGTTATTTAATAGATTTGAAAACAGTATACATATACGTGCACAGATTAAAGGTGAAGACTATTCTTTTTTGTCTTTTCGAGGAAACTTAGTGAGCAAACAAAATTTCTTTGGTTTTTACCTTTTGGTTTTAGTCAGAAAATGAAGAAAGAAAACGAATATTTCAAAACATATGCATATGTTAACATACATATATAGAAATAGATTAGAGCGAGTTTAGATTTAAGAACCTGCATGTTGTTGTATCTGTTGAAGGTTTTGAAGCAAACAGGACAAGAGAACTGAGTAGGGCCAATGAGAATCTGAGAAGGTGTAGGGATCCAATATTGACCCTTGTTGAGTCTGCTTATTCTACATCCGCCGTCTCCACCGACTGAATCTTCATCGTCATCTTCTCCTCCTCCGGCGCCACCGTGATGGTAGTCGTTGTCGAGATCTTTCTTGTCGTTCATGTCTTCAAGATGATGAGTAGTGGGCCTGGAGGAAGAGGAGGAGGAAGACATCATGAGCAAAGAGGCCATCTCTTGAGGACTAGGGCTCGGAAGGCCTATGTGAAGAGCAACGGTGACGTCATGGTCATGGTCATCGAGGTTATGATTATCTTGATGGTGATGATCATGATCGTAGTCAACATCCATGGAGATTGAAGGTAGTTCTTGAATTTGATGGTCATGGTGGTGTTGTTGTTTGTTGGCGGGGCTGAGGCTGAGGAGAGGGAGGGCTTCACGGAGAGGAGGGGAAGGAGGAGGAGTTGGTTCTGGCGGTGGACGGTGGAGGTTGCTGGAGTGAGGGAAGAAGAAAGAAGAGGGAGGAGGAGGAGGAGAAGGGTTAGTTGAGGAATTAGGGTAATGGTGAAAGGGATTGGACTTGAACCAGCCTGTGAAGAAATTGGAATAAGGATCAGTCATGGTGAAGAGAAAAAAAGAGGGGGAATAGTTTTCACTCTTGTGGGATTATCTTTATACAAGAAGACACAAGGATGGAGATGAAGATGGAGATTGTGATGGGATGGGGAGAGAGAGGGGTCCTTTTCCACGGAGAGAGAGAGAGAGAGAGAGAGAGAGAGAGAGAGAGAGAGATTATTTAATGTGGAGTGATTTTATTTTTGGTGCAACCTGAGTGAAAACTAGAAAATTCAGACTTTAACCCAAAAACAAAGAAAAACAAAACTAAAAGAGCAGGTCAAATACGAATGTATATTAGTCTACACAGTAATTATTTCATTCAGATATGTAGGTCCTTATTATTTGTAGAAAACTATTGTGTCAATTTTAGTTTTGAACTACCGCTTTTAGACAATTTCTTTTAACTGGAGGTTTGTGTTAATATTCACTATATTAAATAAAAAGTCTACATTTGACATTTAAAATGTAGAAATTTGAACGTTTGATCTTAATCCAATTTGAATATGTCTAATACCTTGGTTTTAATGAATGTATCTAGATTTTGATTCGTGATCTTTATTGATTCAAAACTGATTTGAAAAAAAACTACCACTATTTTTGTTTTGAATCACAGTATAATTTTTTAAATATTTTTATCGTTTGTTTCTCTTTTCAAAATATAGTATTTGTTTGGAATAGATTTAAAGATGATATGTGTAATTTAATAGTATATATAATATATTATGTGGAATAATGTGTTCTCATTAATATATATTATGTTTTTGAAAATATGATTTACAAAAAAGAATGTGTAATACTATGTCTAGATACAATTGTTTGCGTATCGTAGTCTTTTAGACTAAGGGTATGATTCGTTATCACCCACAAACACAGTTTTTTTATTTAGTAGTGCTTGTTGGCATTTTGAAAAAATCACAGAAAACAGTATACATATTATATTTTAATTTATATTAGAAACCTTTAAAAAATATTTTCTATAATTTTTAAAAGTTTAATAGTATGATTTTATAAATATAATTTATATATTATTATAATATTATGATTTTTAATACTTTATAATTATATAAAAATATTATTAATTTATTATTTAATATATGTTGCATTTGGTAGTTAATCAGCCGTGAGAGTCCCACAAACGCACTAATTTTTAACCACTACACCAGTCGTATCAATCTCTAAAAAATGCTTAAAACCGCAATTACCCACATCCACAAACTCCCGAAACCGTACCTGCAACCATTACGGTTACCCCAGTCAGACTCTAAGACGAAGACTCCAAACTTTTTATATTTATTTATTTATAGTTTTAAAGGATATTATTTATTTATAGTTATATATTTAATTTAATTAATAACTATAGATGATTATTTATTTATAACTATATATCTAATTTAGTTAAGAACTATATATATTCATTGTATAGTAAACAAAATAATTTTTGTATTACCAAAATTACCATACTAAAACTGTGCAAGTACGTACAAAGTATTGCACATCTATGGATTATATACTCAAAACTATAAATGCGGTTTCATACAAACTACGTTAAAATTTGTTTTACAAAAAAAAAACTACGTTAAAATTTGACTAAAGATAATATGAACAGAGCCTTGAGGTTTAGGGCTAGCTAAGTTGAAGGTGACCCAAACAAAAACATGCACCAAAGACAGTGATCTTTAGCCAATTATGACAAAACAAAAGCTACTTGATATTGATAAATTGGTTGTATATATGTAATATTGTTTACTTAATTATATCAAGTATGAGTAAAACAGAATTATATGTACATAAGAAAGAACATAAAGACAACACTAGGAAAATGAAAATACAATAAAGCACATGAGGGTCAGATACATCATACAAAGATAATGTCACTGCTTTTTGGAGATTGGCTCCCATCCCAAACATTTTTTCTTATCTTAAACGCCTTTTATCAACAACAACAACAACAAAACAAAACAAAACAAAGGCAAGGCCATTTTTGAGTTTGAGATTTTTAATAATAGTTTTAAAGAGGATAAATTTAAGGAATTGGTTTTTATAGATGAACGAATATATTACATTGAAATTAAGAGAAAATTCTGGCTTAAAACGTCCTTTAGTTTTAAAAGACTTATCATTATAGTGAACACTTTTACAAAAGAGAAAAAGGATACACGATACCAAAATTTTTATTCACTAATAGTAATGATTTTTGTCAAAAATATGATTGATTAAAATATTATACAAATTTAAACTTATATGGTATAATCTACAAAAAATAATGTCATAAGAAATAATGACACTATTTGTCAATTACGAAATGATAGGTTTTAATATTTAAAATGTGTCAAATCTCAAAAATATTAATTAAAAATTATTAATTATATGAGTAGTATAAATTAATAATTGAATAGTATATATATTTATCACTTATCTTTAAATATATTTATAACATAAATTTAAGAATCAGAAAATGTTTGTACTCAAGTAATAAAATGTTATGCCCTTTCTAAAAAAAAAGTAATAAAATGTTCCATCTCTTTAATCACTTCATCGGAATTCGATTTCACTAGATTGCATTACCTTGCATTGTAGGGTTGGTTGGCTATGTGGACTGAGTTTTATTTGTCCAACCGACAAAAGACATAAAGTTCAAGAACTTGTGAGTTTTGTGCTAAAATTGAAGCATTGTCCCATGATTTTGCTAGTTTTGGGATTTTTTTTAGAATTTAGATTCATATTAATAGATGCCGTCCTCGTCATGAAATTTTAAACTATAATAAAATTAAAACACATTCATGAGAATTCAACAATAAATAAAGATTGCTAATCAAGTAGGAGGACCCTGGAGAAAACTGAAATATATTCACGATAATTAAGCTTTTGGGATCGTGACTGCATATTGTTATACTACGTGCATGACTAATCATAAAACCAAAAGTATTGTATGGAGTAAATAAATACTTCTGCTTATGTTATCACATAGTCTTATTCAATATTATTATAGAAGTTTTTTGGGGTCAATACTATAGAAGTTATTAGCTTAAAGAAATTTTGTAAGAAAAAAGGGGAAGCAATTGCATTGGTGTGCGCATCAATGGTCGGCTTTCTCTCAAACGGTAAAGATCATTGAGTGTCCAAATCCCCACCGCAGATCCTGCCGCACTGTTCCTTGTCTTTCTTCTTCAGTTCTTTACCCAATATCTTTCTATAATTTTATATTGGCATAAAATTAAACAATCGCAAATCGATGAACCAAGGAAGAATGAAATATTGGTCGAAGAAAATTGTGGAAGAGAACTATTTTTTAAAGTCGGTGATTGTTTTCTTTGGTTTTGGTTGTGTGGAATTGTGTGTGTTTACTCTATGTTCCATAGGATCAGAGCGGATATATACAAGTGAAACGTACGACTTAAAAAATACTATTTAAAAAACGTACGAAAAAACAAAAACAATTTTTTAAAATTTTTTATGAAGTGAATAAGTGTTAAAACTGTATACGTGTGTTGAAAACGTGTATATATATATATTAAAAATATAAAATTTATTTTGATAAAATTTGTGCCTAACAATATAGGTGATTCAACTAAAGTAAAAAAATCACTAATTCATTTTAATAATTTATTCAACTGACTTCATATTATAATGGTGAAAATACTAACAGATTAAGTTTATAAAAAGATTTACCCAATTAATAAAAATTGATTATTTTGAATATCTCACAATATATGCAAGATTTTTGTGCAAAAACTATTGTGCACAAAGATAATTTTCAGTGTTAATTTTAATATTTACATATTCTTTGTTCTCTCTATTTTGATATTATTAATTTTAGATTTTATATAAAAAAATATTTTTTTTTATTTTTTATTTATTTATAATATTAAATTTTAAAAGTAGAAGCGAGATTCCAAAATTGAAACGTAAGCTTCTGACATACTTTTAGAAAAGTTGTTTCAAAAATGAAATTTTGAGAACTTCCATAAACTTTTAGTTCAAAATCCTATTCTAAAATGAAAAGCGGATATCCGATCTCAAAGATATATAAAACCAAGCTTAAACATATGGCAATGAAACAATTTAAAAAGGTTTCATTTTATTGGGCATTTAATTCCACAAAAATACATAGGTATTTTTATAAATAGAGAAAATAATAAAGGTAATCATTATGTAAATCATCTGTTTTTATAATTTATATATGGATACAATAATAATAAATATAAAATTTCTGTACTAGTATATATTTATTAAAATGTATTTCTGTTTGTATTGTTGAACTTGTTCTTATATAATTTTTTTTATATTTTATATTTTAAAATTTATAAATTTTGAAAAAGCAATTTGTAAATTATTAAAAAATAAAGCTATAACTCGTAGATGTTTTTATTTTGAAGTCAAAATCTCCTCCTTTATATATTAACAGCCAAAGTAGAATAATCATAGTAAAATATATATATTCATGTATAATATGTTGCTCAATATTAATTAGGAAATTATGTGAGCTTTATTTCAAAGCATTAGTATATACATATGCTAGTTATTAGAGATTTGTGAATTTGGTAGTATTGTTTAAATTCATGAATTGCATACTTTGAAGGTTTTATAATGTTCGTAATTAATTTTATAAATGCATTAGATTTTAGTGAACTAAACTGTCACTTTTCACAAATATGCATATAATAATGTTTATCAAACTAGTTTTTTTAGTGGTACCATATTCACATAATATTGGTTTTATATATCCATCATGGCATTATTTATGCACAAAACGGACCACATGTTCACGACGAACATTTCATGTTCACTGTTGCGATTGAAATGTTGTTTTTTGGCAATATATGTAGGATATAATCATGAGTACTATTTTCACCAGTAACCATCTATTTAACCTAATTGCCTTCTTTTTACCATTCTTAACCAACTTTTTCTAAGTGCTTCAGTTAAGTGGTTATCAATCATACTCATGTCAGCTAGTTGACCAATACTTACTTTTAATGACTAATTAAAGGCAAATAATAGATGAAGAAAATAAATAATATAAAATCAATACTTGAAGGTAACCATTTATATAAATGAAATGATCATGGGAAATACCTAATTTTAGAGCATATATACATATATAATAATAATGGATAATTTAGTATGTAAATAGGGAAACATTCTTAAGAATTGACAATTATGAGTCTTAGTAGGTAAAACTCACATTGAGTAAAATTTCAACACAATAAGACTCAGGGCCTTCTAAAAGAGGTTGGGCCCTCCCAAGCCACACCTTGTGACTAGTTGTATGTGTTTCTGTTGACTACTTTAATCTTTTATGTGTGTTTTATACACATACATACATATAATCATATTTATGTATAGAGAATAAGAGAGATACCATCACCATGGTTCTGTGCCCCTCTTTGTGCTTAGATTTTATTTTGGATGTGACGTTTTGTGTACATATATGTTAAAAGTTAATATCAGATGCTGGGTCATGACATCATTAATTCTATATAGAACATTTAAATTGCATGTGATGTTTCTTATTTGAAACAGTTCTATCGATGCTACGACTAAATGTTTAAATAGTGATTCTGCTTGCTGAGGTTGAAATGGCAGAACCGCAGTAAATATATATGTAGACAAATGATATATTGGGGTCTAAATGCAGTAAAAATATTAAATTTTTGTAAAAGGTCTTTTGGGTGTTTTTTTTTTTGCTAAAAAGTCTTTTGGGTGTTATGGAGCTTAATCCTTGGGTCCGCCGTAAAGACATGGTGACGAGAATGGATGCTGATCGGTATGTATATTCCAAACTTGTTCTCCTTGCCTTAGAGTTTTCCCTTTGTTTGTCTTTTCTATTTTTGTTTCTTTTAGATCGTAAAAAAGTTATAATTATTAAGTTTTCTTGTGTGAAATTTGTTCGGTGAAAAGTGGATATAGTTCTCCTAATTAAGGTGAACTACTACAAATTGTGCATGTCATTTTATATTCTTTCTCAAAACTGTGTTATGAGAGTCGGATTCAAGATCCAGATGTTAAAATTCTGTTTACTATATGATTAATACGTTCGTGCACTATAATTTAACTCTAAAGCTTTATTTTCTAAAAAAAAAAATATTAGAAGAATCACTATTAAAACGAATAGTAACTATATAGTTTCAATTAATTTTTTCTTAAAATAAAATTGATTAGTTAGAACTTCAGTAGAAATTTTTTAGTTAGTCTATTTTCATCATTGTTAGTTCGTATGTTCCGTTTTTTTCTTCTCTGTCTTGGCTATGTATTTGTCTATTCGTTCTACATGTTATGTTTCTGCACGACTCTTTCCATTATAAATCTACACCCTAACACAATTGTCCCGATTAATATAGATAATATATAATATGTTGGTGGGGACATTGTGGAAGAGAAATATAGTAAGCTACTACATTTTTTTGGACAACTCAAATTTAAAGGAAGTGTACCACAAACTCTAGGCTTCACCTAATGTGTATATTTTTTTTTTTTGAAACCTTACCTAATGTGTATATTACCTGCTGAGTTTTGATATTGTTATTATTATTCTTATATACATTACACGATCGGATACACAAAATACTCATGGCAGTCTACCAATTATTCTCATGATTTGTTATGATAGATAGGAGCGTATTTGATGATTTAAGCTATTATTTTTTAGAATCGTATTTCTATATCTAAAAACAACGCAGCTATAACTTTCTCTTTTCCTTTAAAGCAAAAGGGTGAATAATCAAGAAAAGGAGGAAAAAATGAGTGCAGTATTCAAATAAAGTTTAAATAAAATCTTTAGACTAACTTTTCTTGTTTGGTGGGTACACATACGAGAAAATTAGTGAAACTCAAGAAAGCAAGAAAGAAATGCTACAATGAAGTCCAAACATTAACAAAAGGAAAGAATTTCTAAGAATCTAAATCAACTACTCCAATTATTCATGTAGAAGTTCTGTATATTTTAAAGTTTTGTTTTGGTCATGCATTATTCAGTTCCATATTAATCAAAAACTCTTTAAGACATCATATAATATAAGATTCTATGTCATTTATTGTTATCTTGTCGAATTGCTTAGGTCGATGGAGAGTAGTTTAACCTCGAGAGCAACGGATATAAGAGGATCATGCCATGCATAAGCACAGAGTAAATACTTTGCATTTTTGCATGGAAGGGGATAGTGTTTCCGACGTGTATATATGAGTTTTGGCCCATTGTTTCCAGATTAACATAAATGTAGGTTATCATGGAAGTTGGAACTAGTTTTTGGTTTTAACAATCAAAAACGAAATAGACGACTGTACATGATGATAGACAGAGAGACAAAGTTCTTCCAATTCAATCTCTAGATTCAAGCCAGGAATCTAAAATAAATAAATATAGTAATATACTATTCACAAATTAATAAAAACTCTTTCGATACACCGTTCCCTTGGATTCTCAACGCCAAGCTAGTTATGGAGCTACGTTCATTATCCGTATGAGTTTACACCTTTACTATACAATCTGTAATAACAACAATTTTGACACACAGCAGGCTCATATACACATGTATCGCATACATTTCATATACAAATATTTCATATACACATGTTGGCATACTTTCATAATGTATCCCATTATCTTACAAAATTATTTCGTTAGTTTTTTTTCTGAACATAGAACTTGACTTTATTTACAAATTCTTCTAAGCAAATAGAAACTCTTTATCTCTTTTTCTGCCTTTTGTTTTCCAAATTCTTCAAAACTTTACTTTCGAAAACCTTTTCTTTTGTAGTACACAACACCTTTTTCAAAATTCATATTTTCAACAACTTTCTTCTATGCACCATCAATTATCTAAACGGTTTCGAAAATTCATGCGGTGCTAAACTAAACAACGATTACTCAAAATCCAAGAAACTCGGTTCAAAGATGAAAATCCTCGTTATGACCACTGGAGTTTAACGAAGCGAGAAGGCAATATATATGCATAAAAAACTAACAAATCAGATCATCATAGAAGACAGTAATAAAGTAATTATCGAAGCGTACTTAATATAAAACAATTGATTAATTAATGAGCTAGGGATGATCGTAAACCACAAATGAACATACTAACCCCCGAAATTGGAATTATACATATAAGAAACTAGTAAAAGTAAAATGGTAAAATGAAGGGGAACATGGTAAAAGAACTATGAGTCTCGGGTTTGGGAAAAAAAAGGCAAATGTTAGTGAAACATGGCGATGGAAAGGACATCGATATGAGTGGAATGAAACACATCTAATGCTAGATCAACTAACTTTTAAATATTTTTATATGTAAAACAAAGAATTGTAAATAAAATTGATAGAAAACAAGTAGAAACAATCAGTGAAGAAGGAAATAATAAATTTTAATAATTTTATAAAAGAGGCTATGGAGAGTACGCAAATAAAAGAGATGTCAGGACACGATTGACCAAATTCACGAGGGGAGACTTTCGAGACAGCACGAGGGGCAAACCTCAAGAGTCAACCACATCCTCATGTGTCTCCACTCTTCGTGCTTTGTGTTTTATCTCAAATCAGAGAATGTGTGGAAGTTAAAATGTTTAAATGTACAATTCTTAAAAACCATAGAAAGAAATTTTCATGTTTCTCCTATGTATATGACCTTACTATCTCATCACTTTGGTTCAAGTTATATTGTAGACAATATAATGTTTGAATTTAAGAAACTAATAAAAATAAAAACCATGAAAATATAATCAAAATCTATACAAAATACAAATTGAATATGGTCTGCAAATTCATATATTAAGTGGTTGCCTAATGACATGTTCTGATGTTCTATTTATATGTTAGTTCGTTTTGCTATCTGACTGACTAATTATACAGTTCATTTTTCAATTTAGATGATACCAAACAACTTGAGAAAATAAAATGGTACCAAACATAAATAAGGTAGAAATACAAATAAAAGTAGCCTAATGCAATACCGTCAGTAAGCAAACATCAAATCAAATATCAAAAAAAGTCACTAAAGATGCAGCTTTTTGCCTTCCAAACGTTTCCTCCATTGTCGGCAGATACCATCTATGACAGACAGAAGCAAAGCTCAAAAGTGGTTGATGGTTCTCATCTCAGAGATCCATTCTCTGCAACAAGTCGAAGCAACCCGTTCCCGTGAGAGCGGGCAAGCCAAGACATATTCTAGCCGAGGGAGTTTCAAGCCTGTCCACTTCTCCATAAGTAGCCGCTTGGACAATGAACTTAGTTGCCGTCTCAAACGTCATCCTGCAGAAAGGAGAAGTTGATTCCGCGATTCCTCCCATACGGCTCATCGGACGGTATCCACCAGAGAACGTCATGTAGTCCGCGATGAGGTTCAAGTGTCTGATGCTAACGGAGATACCGTAAGATTTGAAAACGTGGTTTATCTCCCTGATTATCGTCTCTCTCGCTGCTTCCACTCCAAAAGTGTTGAGCATGTCGTGAATGCTGTTGCTGTACAAGTACCTGACGTCGAGCTTATCTTGAAACTCCCAGAGACCGGCGAAATCGACTCCTGACGCGTGGAGAGCTGGTGAGGCTTTCTTTTCTTCGTTGGAGATCTCTGCTCTCTCCTTTGGATTGTCTCCGTAGTATATCACCTGAGGATCACCACAGTTAGCCACCGTGCACCGTTCGATCTTTCCAAGGTTCTGGATGTAAACTTTCTGCGCTGTTTTCTGAGCAACCTGCGTGTAAGAAAATAGTATACAATTAGAATGAGAGCTTAGCCAGAGTCATAAGGGGGTTATATAAGCTTACCTGAGCAAGTAATATATGAGGCTCGTTTTTATGAAACTTGAAATGGACCTCAAATGTCTTTCCTTTGCCTTCAGCAAAGATATGTCTGTCTTTTTCACCACTGACAAATCTCTGTCTCTTCTTTTTACTACCTTCTTGAACATTCTTCTTTACTTCTTTCTTCGCTTCAACAGCATCTTCCTTGTCTTCCTTGCTAACTTCTGCGTTTTCATCCTCATCATCATCATCCGTCTCAGGGTCAACTACTCCACTAACCGAAGATGGTTCATTCTTCTCATCGTCGTCACTTTCCTCGTAATCCTGCTCATCTGTCGCTTCCTGCTTCTCTTTCTGCGCATCTGCACCAAGATCATCAGCCTCTTTATCCTCTCCCTCATCATCATCATCATCATCATCGCCTCCGGTCTTCTTTCCACTCTCGGAATCATCGTTATCCGTTTCGTTTCCTGATTTTGGACCGCTGTCTTTCTCAACCTTTATGCCTCTGATTCTAAGGAGCATTTTCATGTGAGTCTCTATAGCGTCTTCCAGCTTCCTCAAAAACGTAACCGTCATCGTCTCTTCCCAGTCTTCTTCAGTAATATCTGTGTGCTTTGGATAATGCTCTGGCTTATACAGATTTATCTTAAGCTTGTGGATACTGCAAACCTCACCCCCATGAACTGCAAATGGTATAACGGACACTTCTATACTCTTTATAATATCTGCTACTGTGATCTTCCTCAACTTATCAGTAATTTGACTTGCATCATCCCTGCACAAATGACAAAGTTTTAGCCAAAAAAAAATCAATTACATATTATAATAATTCCTAAATACTTTCTAAGAGAAGCTACCTATCAAGTGACCGTAACTAAAAGCAACTTACTTTGTTTTACCCTTCAGCAACGGGCAAGTCATGATGGGTGTCTTAATGTCTGCAGCAGCAGTCATCAAGATCTCTTGTAAACGTGGGATTCCGAGTGTCACATTCATCTCTCCACGTCCAGCAAGATGGAAAGTATTCAACCTATAAATTTACAGTAAAATGTTTTATAAGCAAGTGTTTCATTTAAAGTATACAAAAGCAAAGGCAGAATTAGCTCACGTCATCTGTGTTGATGGCTCTCCTACAGATTGTGCAGCAAGTACACCTACAGGCTCCCCTGGCTGGGCGAGACTTGCAAAGAATTTTGACTTGACCAGCTTCAGAAGATCTTCCTGTCTCACCATTTTAGAAGCAATACGTTCTTTCATAGGCATCGCCTCTACAAACTTCTCAGCTCCCTTCTTAAGAGTAATAGGAAGATCTGTTATGTAACTACTCGATCCAGACAGCATGTCTTCGCTACATCTTTGAAGGAACATATCTTGATTCTGTAAAGTTAAAGAACAACATAAGTTTTTCGAAAAGTAGATACAGATAAGGGAAAAGGCTAAAACCGTTTGAAAAGGAAAGCTTACTATTGTCATTTCTTTGAACTTTTCAATGAAGCTAGACCGATGAACATCCACGCCATCTTCACCATATTGGAACTGAATGATGGACCCATCAGCATCCCGTACTGTACAATCATAGTTGACTTTCAGGCTCTCAAGATTTTTCATCAAACATCTCTGCAGATACCCACTACGTGATGTCTTCACTGCAGTATCAACTAACCTGTAAACCAGAATGTCTTAAAGTGATTACAATGCGCCAGAACAAAGAGGGCAAATACTCTTAACAGAAATATCACAGGGAATGCAACACAAGAACCACTAAAAAAAGTTCAAAGAATACAAGTTTTATACTACTTACCCTTCTCGTCCAGCCATACAATGAAAGTAGTATTCTTGGGGGCGAAGACCGCTAAGGAATCTGTCACTAATAAAACCTCCAGCTCTGGGTGACCAATCCCATGGGTGGAAGCAAGGTAATGTCTTCCCCGAAACCATTCGAGGAACTCTTTTTCCTTCTAAATCTTGCTGGCCAAGGTGAGAAGAAATTTGCTGGAAATTAACCTGTACAACGTCGAAAACATGAGAAGAACTGATTAAAATTTACTTGCTGCAATAGAGGCTCCATTGAAAGAGTAAATATAACAAACAACAACAACGAGCATACTGAAGAAAAGGCTCACCTTACTACCCTTAGCTCCAGATATTGTCATCAGAGAGATACAATTCGTTCCAGGTGTTTTCAACAACCCATCAGAGAGCAAATCGTTCATCACCCCCTTGCCTGAACACTGGTTGAGCTCACTTACGACGCTCCTATCCAGTGATGCCAAAGCAAGTTCGCCATCCTCATACAGAACTCGCTCAATTCTGGATTTCATGTCCTCAGGATCTGCAGGAAAGACAGTAATCTGTGATTAGCTTATTTGGTAAACTAAAATCTCCATGCTTCATACTATACAATGTAACGAACGACCATGAACACATTAATCAAGTACATACTCTCATCAGAAAATACATACCTATCTGAGCATTAACATCAATGCCAAAGGTCTTACGGAGTACTTTTTCACCAACCCCTTCACATTCTCGAAGTTGGTTTGTCCTCTTTTCATCCACATCTTTCAAAATAATAAGATCATCAACTCCACATGTGAAACCTTGAGTCTGGAAGATGTTTAGCAAAAGTTCAGGATACAAAAACTCTGTAACAAAATGAAAATAAACTATCAACTTCATGAGAGCAAACCTGAAGGAAGACTGTGAAGAGACGACTAAAAACAGAAAGCAGGTTTCCTGCAGCATTTGGACCATAGAGCTCATGCACTGTATGAACCAACCCATAGTCCGCAAACTGAGCCTTGTCAATCACGCCACGGACAAATTCATTTTTTCTGATGAGCAGTTTATCTTCATTAAAATCATGCTTCTTGGTCTTTTTGTTGGATTCTCCACTTTTAGATTTTGCTTCTCTTGATCTAGAATTGAAGAAGTCAACCGGAAGTTTTGTAGATTTCTCTACGCTGAATGGGGGATGACCTTTGGTTATCTCATTTAACACTGCCGTGATGACCTAGAGCATAACCAGAAAACCACCTTGGTTAGAGAAACAAACAAAATTACAAACAGAACAAACAGATATCAGTGTGAGTGTTATGATTACCTGCTTTCCGGTCCAAAGAGGTACTGGTTTCAAAATGGCAGGCGTGACAATCAACAGGTCTGCATTAGAAGCTGATTGTGTGACTTTCTTGCCAGATCGTCCAGAAAAAGAACCGAGTACCATGTCAGTCACGCCGGAACTGAAGAGAAGCTGATTGAATTCATCTTTGTCCAAAAAGGTGTCCCCTTTAGTAAGTAAAACCGAACTAACAATGTGATCCTGTAAAGTCAAATACAAGGTCGATAAATATGAAACTAAATTTGTGAAATGAATACAAGGGTTTGAAGGAATAGCTTGGATGCACAACCTGAATTAAAGCTCGAAGTGGATCACCATTAGAAGGCCTGGCATATTGGTTGTTGGCATTAACAATATTGTAGGCCTCAGCTCGTGAAATCTCATCTTGTGGAAAATGCACATTCATCTCATCCCCATCAAAATCTGCATTGTATGTACTGAAACCAAAGTAGTTTTCATATCAGTCTTGAGGTACATCAAAATGCATATGGAAAGATCAAAAAAAACATGGAAAATTGCATATCCTCGGAGTCTACCTGCAATTTGCATAATGGAGACGAAGTGTTTTTTCCCCCTTGAGAACACGGACAATGTGAGCCATAAGACTAGGTTTATGTAATGTTGGCTGCCATGACAACATAAATACTTGTAAGTACACATACATTTAACAAACACAACTCAATAGACTCGAAAAACAATTTAGATACGCAATATCAATAAAATCAACAGTATATGTCCACACCTGACGATTCACAAGGACGACATCACCATCTTGCATATGTCGATAGACAATTTTACCTTCAAAGTTGACATCACAAGTTTTCCCAAGTTCAGTAGTGACTCCTCGTGAGGACAGTAGCTTTCTTGCAATTGCTATTCGTGCTTTTTTGTTAGCAGGCAGCTTCATTGTAGATACGTTGTCAGAGTAATATGTTGCTCCCGGGTGAATGTCAGGACCATTAATGATTGCCTGCCTCAACTTTTCAACATTCCAAGGAGTCACCCTCTGCACCGGAAAAAACAAACATAACGTTACAAAACATTTCGGACATGTATATTTGTGCATTTAAGCGTTGCCACTAGCCATCTCCACAAAGAGGGTCTGTAAGCAACCGTTGTGGAAAGAGACTACGTTCTCAACTTTGACAAGTATTACAAGCAAAGATGATAGTTGTCTTCACATATGGCTCTTCAGATCAATAAACAAAACTTTCATCTCAAAGACTCGTGCGTGTGATTTAAAGTCAAAAGATTAGTGGTCAAATCAAGTAACTAAAATTATGCGCAGATTACAAGTGCAATTTTCTGGTATATGACAACATACCTCAGGATAGCTCAATTTCAAAGCAAAGCAAGGAGGAATTCCAATGTCATTGACAGCGATAAAAGGATCTGGAGATATCACAGATCTGCATGCATGATTCACTCTCTTTCCCATCATTTTTTGCCGAAACAGACCCTCTTTCTTCTCCAGCAATTGACATATACCAGTACCCTCTCTCTGGCTTTTAACTGTAACGGATAGGAAGCCATAATACTAGTCAGTCGACAAGTGTGGCAACCAGTTGCTATAACTCTTCGTAGTAGATGCATCTAAAGCAAGCTAATGAGCTAGAAGCTAACCTGAGGCAGTCTTGCTATCAAACAGGACATTGACTGATTCTTGAAGACTCATCCATCTGGAAGATGTCTTGGATCGATCTAATTTGTTAGTGAAGGCATTCTCAAGGGCCATATTGGCTTGCAAGACATTGTTTAGCCCTACGGTTTGAGGATGTTCCATAACCTGTAACAAACAAAAACGCAAAAAGATGAGTTAATAGGGAAGTCATAATGAAAAAGGAAAATTAAGAGAAAACTGAAAGTTAGCCCACAGAGGCAATGCCAACAATTATAACCAAAAAAAAAAACCAAAAGTTACTTACGCTATCACCTCCTTTTGTTGGAGCTCTAAATTTAGTAGGCGGCACAAGAACACTCTCCATAAAGAACATAGAACAGTCCGTTTTTTCAGATCCACTCTGCCAAAGATCACCAATGAAGGAGCAAAACTCATACTCATTATCCCACAAACCTTCTAAGATTTCCTTGGCCTGAAACAAATGTAATAAAACAGCAAAGAACATTATAAATGTGGAAAATTCTTGTAATGCCTAATTGTAAAGTTAAAATTATAGTATTAGAAACAAACCTCAATCGGCAAAAGGTCTCTTTTAGAGGCTTTCTTGAGATCTCCATAGTCTTTAGATGCTTTTGAAGATTTTCCTTTTTTCTTTTTAGCACCATCTTCAACTTCTTGTAATCCACTGATACCACTGTCTTCACCTTCGTCAGAGCTTTCCCCACTGTTAGCGGACTTCTTTAGCTTAACCCCTCGCATTACGTTAGCTCCAATGTCTCTCGCTGACATACCATCCTGTTTGAAAAGATTGTTACTAATGGGAATATCACAGCTTTCTGATATCAACTGGGAAGAACAAAACATCAAATTAACTTTGAAGAGGACATACCAAGCGAACCCATCCGAAGGTAGGCTTCTCTAGTTTAGGAGGCTTTGCTTTGCAAGATTCACACTTTCTTGATTTCAACCTAAGAAACTGATTCAAGACGTCAGAGACTTCAGCAAACTGAAGAGATGTCCATCTCTGTTTTCCCATGTCAGAATCTTCTTCACATTCTTCATCTGAACCAGTGAGTTTAGAATCTTCGCGCTCTTCAGATGAATTACTGGGTTTAAGAGACAGCTGCTTAGCGGAAACTACATCACCTTTCATGATGAGTTTCAACTGAGAGACGCATCTTGCAACCTTAAAATGAAATCAAAGAGAAATCAATTTAGTAGCCAACTCTTATCAAACTTGTTATCATATATACAAAGTGTATCATACCACTTCCTTTTTGACCATAAAGTGATGACAGAAGAAACAAGTCCTTTGCAAAAGATTGAAAAGGTGAGTGAACAGCAAAGGGTGGTAGATAGGACAGACAAGCTTTATACGCCCACAATGTCCTGAGCAATCAAAACCGAGCTGATCACACGTCTTACAACTGCATTAAGAGACGAGAAGTAAAAGCTTAGATTAAGCAAACAAAATGAAGAGTGGAAGCTATAATCTCGTCTCTAACTAAATTACCATTATGAACCAACATGTTCAAGCAAAGACAAAAGGGAATACACAAAATCAAGTCTTTATATAAAAGACCTTAGAGAAAGGGAGAAGTCTTACGTTGATCTATCTTCCATTGGACCCATAAGAGGATCATAGAGACCACCAGGGACAGGTCTCAAAACGTTATCGAGCAAGACGGGGTTTACAACTTGCATAACACTGTGCTTTTCGACATCTTCCTCTGTCATGAAGCTAAACCTAACGGATTTCACCACTTGGGAAGCTCCCTGGAGAAAACCTCGAAAACATTTAGTTAAGAAACATCAAAGGGACAAAACTTTATAAAACATCAAATCGAAAACTATAAAACAAACCTCTGTGGTGGATTGAGCCATAGCGACTGAGCTCTGAGAGCACGAACGGAGACAATTAGAGTTCAATTACTTTATCGCCGGAGTTTGGTCGGGAGATAACGCGGCGGCGATAAGAACCCTGGCTTCAAGGTTTTGTCTTTTTTTTTTGTTTTCCCTTCGATTACGGCTTGAAGGGTTTTAGGTTGAAGAAAAATGGTGTGTATATAATTCTCATAATTATTAATTTAAAAAATCACTCTTTTTATTTATTTTTGTCTGCGTGTGTCTCCGGCCCAAATTTCTAATAGAAATCTTGTTGCCGACAAAAAGAAAAGGCCCACTAGTTAACTTTGTCTTAATCATATAATTAACTTCAGCTAATGAGTTGATTACATTTGTATATGCCTCTTAGTTAACTTTTTCTTCTAACATTTGTTACATCTTGTCCATGAATCTTTTCTTGTGATAACTGAATAACCTTTTTAACACTTGTTACATCATCACTTGAACCGTTCACGAACAACGATTCCACGATGTAGCTCTTTTCATAGCATTTAGATATACAAACGGTTCCGTATATTTTATATGGACATATTCCATCCGCAGCATATAACTACAACAAATGGCTTTGTATACATTATATTGGAATTTTCGAAAAACTTGCAGCATACAATGTGCAAGAAATTAAGTTTTTTTATTATCATATAATTTGCAAGAAATTAAGGTTTTTTGAAAATCAAATTATATATCTAATGTATAAATCTTTAAACTTTGACCACTTGGCCATCAGCATATAATCTGCAAAAAAACAAGTTTTTATTATCATATAATTTGCAAGAAATTAAGATTTTTTTGAAAATCAAATTTTATATCTAATGTAGAAGATTTTAAACTAAATTTTGACAACTAGGCCATGATGCAACTTTTTTATAGATTAGGACAATGTAAGACGTTCACTAGCGTTTACGGTTATTGTTGTAAAATACCAAAGACCATGGATTAATGTAACGTTTGCGGCGGTAAAACCAGTTAGACATATGAGTAATAGTAGTAGTGGTGGTAGGTAGTAATAAACTGAGCATGATTTTAAGAAAGAAAAAAGAACATCCAAAAGGAAAGTCTTAAGAACAATGCCAAGTTACAATTCTAATAATAGAAAGTTATACAATGCCTATGAACTTGAGAAAAAAAAATCACAAGGAAGTACGCTGAGTAAATAGTACTAATAGTGGTAGATAAACAAGACGGAGCTGATGATAAATCAAGAGATTTCCACTTGGGAGAGTTTTCTTTGTTTCTTATAACAAAACTGACAAGCTTTCCTGTTTGTGTTTTGATCTTTTAGATCCTTCTTTTTACTTCTGCTTCTCCGCTTCTGTTTGGGAAGATGATCCTGAGTCGTTATGTTCCTTTGGCTTGGCTGGAACGACTTTGGCAGGGGTAGAGCGCTCTGACTGTGAGGAGCGGATAAGGATCTGCATACAGAGAGTGATGATGCCTAAACCAAGAGCCGAAAACGCGATGCCTTTCCATGAAGAGAAGAGGTTTGACCAGTGTAAGAACTTCATTGCTCCGAGAATCAGTAGGCATGACCATGATAGAACCACCTGGACAAAAAAAAAGAAGAGATTTGTGAGTTTTAGGAGGTTATGAATGGAAGGGTCCAAGAGAATGTTTTGAGAGACTCACTGCAAGAGACTTTATGGGACGGCCAATGTTCTGTTCTTGCTGACCAGGGAAAGTGTCTGCTGCTATGTGTTTGTCTAATAGTGCATCCTGTATCACAAAGCCGAAAATAGAGAGTAAGTCAAAATGAACTTTTTTCTTAACCTTCTCTCTAAATAAATCTTTACCTTAGCCACAAACTGATCTCTGCACCACTGTGCAATTGCGTCATCTGATTCAGGCAAGTCTTTCATCGAGTGACACTTGATGTGAACATGCACCTGAAACCAGCAGCAATGGTTTTGGGAATGGTCAGGGAGTTACAAAAAAGCTTTGGAATCCAATGTGAGCCCTATGATTTCTAACACATTATAGGAGAGCAAAGGTAACATTCCACAAGATAGGGTTGCAGTGAAAAAATAAAATGGATAATGCAATGAAATTACTATGAAACTCGGTGTGAGAATAGTGCAAAATGCAATTGCTATAATGTTGCTTAACGAAAGACCTAATCATAATATTTTTTTAACTTGCTTACCACAGAAGGTTGTCCTTTGAATAGTCTTAGCATCGTTGGGGGTGGAGAAGTTTTTGGAATAGCTACAGTCATATCATAAATGGCTGGGACAAACGAACGCATATTACTAACAGCTGACACAAAACCCTGGAATTAAATATATACAAAGCCAGGTCAATACCAACCACCAGGTTCAACTCTTGAAAGCGCAAAGTATAAAAGAAAGAAAAAAGGAACAACTTACTTTGGTGCGAGGAATCAACACATTTCGAGGGACAGGCAGGTCAGAGGAGGCAGCGTACTCTTGTGCTGCTTTAAGTTTAGCCTCTGTAAATCTGGTTCCCTCCACAAAAAGTGCTAACCAGAAAGGTCTAGGGAAGTCGTTCAACCGTTGAAGACCTGACTGTTAATTTAGATAAACACAAATAGTTTCATGGAATGGAAATGAAGATTCAGCATTTTCAGGCATAGCAAAACTAAATGAGTTGCAACAAGAAAAATATTAAATCTATACCTTTAAAGTGCTTTCATCCTTTGCCCAATTTCTTTCCAGAAACAGATACTCCGAGAACCACATTGACCAGCCTATGACCTGTTTGTGGACGACACAGGAGAAGTATATGAACCTAAAGCAATGATCTTTTTTTCTCAACCAAAATCCATATATCAAGTTTCTAACTTATAGCAGAGATTCAGAAATAAAATTAAAGATTGCCCTACTTTCTTTAAAATCTATCAAGCAAGAACATAAGTAAACTAATACATTTCACATACTGGAAGAAATTTGGAAGACTTCTTCATTACAGCTAATGCGCTTCCCAAGCAACCTGATCTCTGCAAAGAAAGAAGATATGAAACTATAAACTTTGAGATGTAAGCAGCATAACATTGAGCCTATTAGAGCAGATTTTGTGATGCTATATTCTCTCTAGTCTCATTGGTGGATCGGATAATTCAGGACTGTAACCTTCTACCTATAGTCACTAGAACGAAGATAGCAATACATGGTCCCATTTCACAAGTACAAGAAGTCTATGTTTATCCCCATTTAAAGCAAAGCCGATTGTTTAGGAAATGGATGCATGAAACTGTGAGATTAAGTTACGTACCTGAGCCAGAATCCATCCCACAAGCCAATCAATATCACTTCGGTGATTACAAACGACAAGAGCATGTTCTTTGCCTGGATGAAAAGTAAAAGAAACAGTCACTCAAGCTACAGAATCTTTCTTATATATATGACTTGTATATCAATAAGCAGCAACTTACCCATTCGCTTGAAGGTCTCCTTATCAGCAAACACTTGGATCTAGTGCAAAAGAAAAAAAGGAAGTTTCAGAGAGAAGTCATAACAAAAAAATCTGCATATGGTCATGTGTACACTAACTAAATGGTAAAACAAAAAAAAAAAGGATGGTCCCAGTCTGTTCCTTGACTTAGATAAGCTACCTTTATACTGATAATATATGCAGAGGGGACAGGTGTGCTTCGTAATCAATTTACTAAAAAGGGGAAAAGAGGATACCTTAACACCTGCCCACCAGTCAACGATCCAGACAAGCTCGAGCCACAAGGTTTCAGCAACCATACGGTTGATTTTTCTGTATGTGTTCTTAGACAGAGGTCGAATCAGGACATAGCAAATCGCCTGAAAATAACATCAAACGAATTTCAGAGACAAGACTCTTCGACACACATAGACATAAACATTCCTTCTTCAATCCCAAAACCTAGAGACTCACGGCTGAGGAAGACGGACAGACATTATCTTAGTCTAAGTGAAAAAATCAACATAAAAGAAGGAACTTTATTACACTTCAAAAACCACCAAAACTAAACAATGAATACTCTTATGTTTCAGTGCACGAACCCTAACAACAGTGAATCAATACAGAGAACAAGTGTACAAAGAGAAGAGGAGATCTGCAAAGGAATCTTAAAAAAGGTTTCGACTTTAAGAGGAAAGCCACACCTGAAGGAGATTGACAACGAGACCAGATATGAAGAAGAGAATGCCCAGAGGCACAATCACAGCTGCTGCCATCGCCATGATGGAATCCAACAACACAGCGAGGATACGAGATATGATTACACCACCACAACTCTAGTTTCCAGATTCACAAAGGACCCAAGCTTTTTTCTTTTTTTGCAGATAGATTTTTTAAAAGAGGGAAATTAAATTACCCAACCAGAAACAAATCGCAAAATATTAACTTTTTGCGATTTTAATGTTTTCCTCCGATACAGATAGAAATTTTTTTGGGAGTGATTGAATTTTTATTTTTATTTTTATTTTTTTCTATCAGTGTTTAGATGATCACGAGGACAGGGAATGGGCGTTTCTCTCTCTTTATTTCATTCTAACCCCTCAACTGCTTTTTATTATTTAATTTTTCCCCTTTGTTTCCTTATAAATCAATTAGGTCAACTAACTTCCTTTCAACTATATTTGAGATTTGAAATATGAATGTTAGTTTGACCCAAACAGCTGATCCGATCGGTTTTGGAAAGAATTCATTTATTTGATACAGATTCGACTGAATACACACTACATAATCCAAATTTGAAATATTTTCCGAACAATGTATCGAGGTAATCATATCATTTGTTATTGTACTACTATATAAATTGTATTGATTGAACTACAAATCCAGACTAGTCAAGAACAATTTTATTCCTAATAGAAATCAACCCAAATACAGATAGGTCCTATGTCTTTTACCATTGTACTACCATTACTTGGTTAAATCCTCATATCACTTCTCCACTGAATTATCATTAGATGATTTACTCAAACTTTTAACCATGGTTTTAAAAAGTTTTACAGTCCGTTTGTATCTGCTTGCATATGAAGGAGTTAGTTTCCATAAGTTTCCTTGTGCATGTGTGAAAAAATGTTTGTGTGTTTTTTTGCTTTTTAATGCAAAGATTACATTCGGATATTTTAAATCTTATGTATCAAAAGCAAGATATTATTCCAATCGAATTAAGACTATACGTGTTACGGCCATAGCAAGATACTTGTTCGCAACAATTCTCCAAGCATACTATACTTTTCAGACAAACTTTGCTAACATTTGTTAATTTATTATCACGACAAAGTCTCATGAAACCCGCAAACAATATTATTCACATGTTTATCTTTGTAAAACACTCAACACTCCAGATTGATATCCATGGTTTGTTACCAAGTAGAAGACATACTAACTATGATTCTTTATGTTTTGCCATGAATATAGTCTAAAGGTGTATGTCGATCCACTTTCTTCCGTGTCGATCTTGTCAATTTTCTAGTTCACTTCTTTGTGGATTTCATTTATTTGATTGTTTCTATTCACATGATTGACATGTTCCAGATTGTTTAGTGCGGTGTAAAGTGTGAGAATCTTTCGTGTAATGAGACTTAATAAGCTTTCATATTACTGAAAGCTCCTTTAAGTAAAGTTCAAATATTTTCAATGATAAAGAGTTTGAAGGTACAAAAGAATATCGTTGGGTGGTTGATCTATCAAACCTAATTTTCTTTTTATATAAACAGATCAAAAATGAAAACAAAGTAAAGTTAAGAATAAGAAAAAATGATCTTAATTAATTAATGTTATATATTTCTAGATGAATTTTGCTCACCGCTTTATTAATATTCTCCAATATTGTATGTTTTACGAGAAAGGGGAAAATATAACTAAGGAACAAGAAGAGTTGTTGAGTTTAGTGACATTAACTTTCTTATGTAAGATCATTTGTCTTAATTCATGAGTATAGTCACATGCATGCATGTTCTCTATGAGTAATTTTTTGTCGATGTGGAATATATATGTACGAATGTGGAATATATTGTCGAACCTAAAATGTTAAGGCGCCAAGAAAGATTGTCACTTCTGTGATATACATCCGACTTTCGAAAAGATATTTCAAATTATTTGACGAATAATAATCTCTACAATTTGTCATATATGATATAAGCATAGAATATTGTATAGTCTTTAGTCTTTGGTCGAACGCTAACAGGCTACGATGTGTCAAATTATCAACAACGATCTCACCATTCTGATGGTTGAATGTTTCCCATAAATGAATTGAGCTACTCACAGACTGACATTCCACTCTTAGGTTATGAAGCTTGTTACGTTAGAAGAGCAAGCGAGTAATCTGTTTTCGTTGGGATTACATATAAAGTACTTTGGCACAAAAAAACTATAACGTAAATGACCATAACGAGTCAGTTCTAGTTGATAAAGAGATTGAGGCTGTAATCTTCTGACACCTGATTCGATTCGCGCTGAGAAAAACTATTTATAATGCCTGAGTTCGGGGCAAAAAAGTGAAAAAAACTATAACGTAAATGGTGTGATGCAACATTCACCTGAGTTGATGAGTTCTTGCCCTGGGTATCGTTGTTTAAGTTCTCAAAAATCCATTATCATGGTTTATGTTTCTCTTCTTCCTTTATTTTGGTCAAACTCTTCTTCATTTAAATCAGGGAGCCTTTAAATTAATATAATGTTATACGGTGAAATTGCATCGTGTTTGTAAAATGGCTCAGATACAAACTATTTTTCTTTAGGCCCAGCTTCGTTTAGGGCCTTAGGAGATAAGCTATGAATTTATCTTTTTTTTTGTGGATTTTTTTTTCCAAACTAGATTGGTTTTTGAGCTGAATTGTTGGATTCATGTTTTGCTTATCCAACACTTTTAATAGCATAGATTGTGACATGTCTGATGATGACAATGTATAAAGTGTAAACAGAATCTATTATTATATAAAGTAGAGTTTCCTCTCTCCAGGGCCCTCCACATCAGCATCCACGTCATAAACTCGAAGTTTGTGGAAGTGACACGTGTTCCGTCTACTTAAAACACCGCATTTCATTTAACTGTGTACTAATTTCATACGGACATTTGCTACAATTTAAAGTGGGCTCTATAAGAAATCATATGGGCTCATGATGCAAAACTAATAGCTATGGACGTTTTCAAACATCGTCTTCTCGGCTTGCTTTTAGGGTTCTTTGTACTGAAGATTAGATTAGATCAAACTTCAATGGAGGTTAGTTTTGCATCATGACGTTTTGTTCCTGTGTCGGTCTCCTTCATGACGTTTCGTTCCTGATTCATCTCCTCCTTTACGTTATGTAATTAAGTGTTCATCGCCCATTAACATCGTTCTTTACTACTTGGACCCCCTCACCCACGATTCATCATTCAATACTTCTCTTCTCCTTCTTAGGCGGTGAAAACTTCACCTATAAAAAGGTATGTCTACTTCTCCTTTCGAGGCTTATCCCACTATTTTATAGCTAATCCTCTTCATCAATTTCAATGAAATCAATTATCCCAGCGATTGTTTGCAAACAAAATGGTGAAATCCAATTTTCTTTCTAAGGTTATTAAGCAACCCTAGGTTTGTTTTTCAGTCACCAAGAATAAAGTCGATCGCGATCTCAAAGCTAGGAACACCGGAGGTTCTGCTCTGATGAACAGTTTATGACGATGAGTTTCTTATTAGGTAAAGCTCACATCACTTATCTGAATCGCTGATACTCTCTAGAGATTTAATTCTTACTCTCCACCATCTGGGTTTAGCTCTTACCTTGGTCGCAGCTGCTCTGGAACCATCGAATCCATTGGCAAGGAAAGTCCTTCTCTCGCTGGAAAGTCGGAAACCAGTTAGGTATTACTGAGTTTACAACACTGTGGTTAGGGATTATGACACTCATCTGTATTAAGTTCCCTTGAGATCTTTTTTTTTTGAAAAAAAAACTAAAAGTTTCCTTGAGATATGTGAGCTTGATTATAAGATTGGTGTGAATATGCTGCTCGGTTCTCATATTTATGTTCTTAGTGACTTATAATTCGGTAATACAACAATTGAGTTAGTGTTAGAGAGGTTTCTGGTTGCAATTCGTTTTGATTTGTTTAGTTGTTGATTAATCTTATTCCAGTTTGTGATTGATTGCTTCAAAGCCTCTACTTAAGCTTAGATCAAATTCTTCAACTTCTGGAACTTTCTCTGTCTTCGGATTGTGCTCTTCTTTCTGGAGGAGGAGGATACGCAGAAAAAGTTATTGTACCAATTCGAAAAAACCTTCCTAAAAGATTCAGCAGCTTTCCATAAGGTGGTGCTTGGTTTCCTTGGAGTGGAAGAAGGCTTCTGAATTCACGTAAGTTTGCTTCTTCTCCTTTTGTTTCGTGATGGTCCTTTTATACTTACTTTAGGCTTATTTAATCTTCTTTTCCGCTACAAATCTCTCTGCATATAATCTTCCTAGATATTCAGTTATAGTTCTTGGCCTAACTACGTTGAGTGAAAATATGTAGCTCGGGGTAGGAAACATATTTTGAATTAGGATTCTGCTAAAGAACGTTTGGAATCCAGCTTTTTATTTACTTCCATGCTTTCTATCTAGAGGGTAATTTTAGAATCGGAACCAAGATTAGATCTGGCTCTAGGTTATGATGATGTGAACGGCGAGCATCCGAAATCGACACAGTTCTCAGCAGAAGTTTAGCCTCCAGAAGCAACTACGACGGCGATGATACTGTCACGATGGCTTACTATGATGCTAGAAAATCTTTGGAGCAAGACAGAAAAATAGCAACTATTTTTCGCCAGCACCTTCGAGAGGAACATGCCTAGAATACAAATCAGTGTTGGTTACAAATGTTACAGTACTCATGTTTTCTACATGAGTGGAAGTAGAACTGTAGGAGTAACATCATGAGCCGTATCCATAGCCGAAACCCATTGCAGAGAGTATGATGAGATGCCAGAGGATCCTGCCACGCACACAAGACAAAGGCCAGAAAGAGAAATTGATGGTAGATATGGTGACTACGACTTTGTCTGTATTGCAAATTGCTTTCTGGTCCATTAAAAAAACTTTTAATTTATAGTTTTAAATTCTAAATGGCTCTCTGTTCATTTATCTTGAAGTATATAATGAAAAAAAAAATGAAATATACAAGGATATTCTATGAAGCAACACAAACAGATAACTTAAATTACTTTTCCCTACGTAGTGAAGAAAAGACCGAAAACTATAGAGAACTTACACATGAAAACTTACTTCAAATATTTGAAATAAGGTGCAATACGAAGA
This sequence comes from Raphanus sativus, assembly GCF_000801105.2. Lineage (NCBI taxonomy): Eukaryota > Viridiplantae > Streptophyta > Magnoliopsida > Brassicales > Brassicaceae > Raphanus > Raphanus sativus. The sequence continues at coordinate 26,324,395 of NC_079515.1, read as the reverse complement.
CAGTAAAAATTCAGCGTACGTAAGGTCAACCCCATATTGTAAGGCGAGAAACGTACAATATCTTCACTGTTGAAAACCACTCAAACGTTTCGATTTTTTTTTGTTCTGAGAAAAGATACGTTTCGTGTTGTATGATTCAATTTTAAAAACATTAGTTTAAGCCTAAACGTCTATGTGATTTGATTATATAAAATAACAACATTGTTAAGGTTTTTACATTGTAGCCAAAAGCCATTTCTTTTTTTGTTTTTCCAAGTGTAAACTATACACACTTATTAATGAAGCTGTTAAGGATCAAATGTAAAATATATTCCGTGAAGCTGTTGAATCCACTTGCTTATGACTTCTTTTTTTGGCTTAGCTGTTGAATCCACTTGCTTATGACTCGAACCGTGCTAAAGTAGATAAACACATCATAGAATGAGCTAAGCCATAATATGGAGAATGTGAAGTGTCTACTCTTAGAATATTAGGAAAGTATGATATGTCTGAATAAAGCTTAGTGTCTTCGTAGGGTGAACATCCGATTCAGAAACGCAAGAGAGCTAATTCAGACAACAATTTTTTTTTTTTTTAACTTTTGTCTAAAGAGTTTGGTTGTGTGTTCTTAAGATAACTCTTATGAAAGTGAATAAAATACAGGTCATTAGTATCTAATACAATCTAAATTCTAAAACACAAGTAGGACTAAACTCCTAACACTCACTGTACACACAATACAAAATCTCCATGAAATGCAATTGTTGGCATGACTACTGTTTACTGCGTTAACCAATACAAACCAAACTCAAAATACTTATTACCTTACGGTCCACTTCCACTTAGCTAATATTTTTGCTAGAACAATATAAATCTCACTAGCCCCACAAAAAAAAATACTACTACCAGATTTAATCATATAAATCAGAGGTCCACAGCGATAGCCAATAGCCAACCAATAGAACTCATGTTATTTCCCTCAATGCACACTCCTCAACCAAAATCGCACTCTATTTATCATATGCAGCAGACAATCACACTTGATTAAATAATAAAAACCAACTACAATAACTCAAAAATAATTCAACGAATATGATTTTATTTTCAATCGTCCATCCATCGATTTAAACTTGACACAAACAACCAACAACAACAGAGTTGCAAACCAACCCCTATCACTGGATTTGCATATTAACAATCATATATTCGTAATAAAAGATATAAATGTAACACATCCCGCCCGTAGGGCGGGCCGACCCTAGTACAGAATATTATATTACTTGTGTGATAACGATGTGCTAACTTACTACAGAAACGAAATAATGATGAATAATTCTTAAAAAAATAATGATGAATAATTAAAAAAAAACAAAGTACAGAATATTATAATTTTCTTCAATACTTATGAAAATTTGGCAGTCATTATTACTTTTCTAAAATCTTGTAAACTGTATGCAGTGTCAGGACTAACTTAATATCATTAAGAAACTTTGGACAAAAATAATTTCAAACTCTATAATTGTTACATTTAGATTGTTATTATAAAAATTATTTAAAATAAAGTAAACTGTTTTATTTTATTAGTTTAATTTAAAAATATTTTATGTTAGCACATGTTTGAAATATTACCTAATACTAAACTTAATATGTATGTCAATAAAAATAAAAATATTAAATTTTTAAAAATTAAGAGAAGATTTGGAAGACCGTCCTTGATACTAAACCGACACTTATATTTGAAACTAGATTAGGACCCGCCCTAAAGGGCGGAAATTGATTTGTCAAATTTCAATTAATAATATATGGTATATATAATATGTGTATATAATATTATATATATTTTGTGTAACATATATATAGATATATACATATTAGACATATATATATATAATATTTTATTAAATATATATAGAATTTAATAGTGTTATAATTTGTGTTGTACTTGTTATTAGTTTGTATTTAATCTTCTTTTATTTTTAGTATAATAATTTGCTTTGTCACACCTTTTACCTTTTAACTTATACATATAGTTATGCCTTTTTTTCAAAAAAAAAACTTATACACATAGTCTCGTAAAATATAATATATAAAAAAACATATTTAAAAAATCTACTGACCATATGCCACCATTATTTGGTTGTTTGAACAAAAAAAATCATGTTCTTGTATAACTGTGTATGTTGTGATATGATGTAGGTGAAGAGTAAATATATGGAAGTAAAGTTAGTGATACGAACATGAGCCTATGTTGGTCTATGCCATAATTATTTGGTTTTTGGAAGATCAATGAGCATAAGCATACACGGTCTTTGTATGCTTACGTTGTAAATGAGTCGGATATTTTTTCTCTTATGTCTGGAATGATATAGAACTCGTTGATTTAAGAGTGGTTCAGTTTTATATGATCTAATTAGGGCTGGGCAAAAAATCCGAACCCGAAAAACCGAACCAAACCCGATCCAAAAAAGTAGCACCGAACCCGAACCAAAATTGATTAAATATCCGAACGGATTCAAAATTTCGGTATTTAAAGAACCGAAACCAAACCCGATCCGAACCAAAATATTTTGGGTACCCGAATGTATCCGAAATAAATTTATATACTTGAATATATACATTATTTTTATATATAATGTATATTAAAAATATTAAAAATATATAAGATACCTTTTAATTTTCCAAAATACTCAGAAAATATATACAAATAGTCAAAAGTAAATGTTTAAAATAGCTAAAATATACTGAAAATACCAAAATAGTTAAAAATCTATTGATTCTTTATCCAAATATTCAAAGAAAACTAATTTATGTGTTAAATTAAGGTATTTTGGCATATATGTTATGAAAATTTATATGTAATATATTATCTTTCTTATAGATTTTGAAAATTTAAAGTATATAATAAATTTTGAAAATTTTAAAACATTTTAAATGGGTTATCCGAACCCGAACCGAACCCGTAAAGATCCGAACCGAACCCGAACCAAAATTTAAAAATATCCGAATGGGGCTGAAATCTTTGACCCCGAAAACACGAAACCTGAATAGACTAAACCGAAACCCGAATGGCTACCCGAACGCCCAGTCTTAGATCTAATTATATTAAGAGATTAACCAAAAATATTATAAAAGTATTACTGGTTAGGTTTAACTAATCTATGTTGGTTAAGATTTGGTTTAATTTAAGTTGGTAGGTTGCATTGTATAGGAGACATCATATATTCTAGCAACAATTATGAAAGAGTCCAAAATTTAAATGAGAACTTCAAATAGTAGATAATCCCTAAATTAATAGATTAGATTGATTGCATTACAGCTCCTACAAATGGACAATGACCTTCTCCTATTGGTACTGGTATTTCAACAAAAACCAGCATTTTTTTTTGGTCAAACAAGATGTGAGATTCAACTAAGATAACAAAAAATTTATAATATTCAAAGGAAAAAAAAAAGACTTTTAATTTTGCGGAGTCCTCGCTGAGATCATAACCAATGATAAAGCGATACGTTAATTAGTTAGCTAACTCACGTGAGTCTTAGTTGTCAATTATTACTGAAAAGATGCTCGAAAAAGCAAAACAGAAACTTTTTGCTATTACAGGAGGTTAGATTGGTAAATCACGCAATTGTCCGTTAAAGGAGTGCGTCACCCACTACGGTCTTTCTCAGACAACGAAACGATCATTTAAAAAAGTGGAGTGAGATATTTACAGTTTTGCCCCCACAGCCGCCAACTCCCGGAGAATTATTCCTTCCACGGAATCGTAAGACTATTACTTAAAAAAAAATATTCGGTCCATCTTTTATTAATCACCGTTACTTGTGATTAGGATTTGACTTTATTTTTTTAGGTTTAATAAAGTTGATGAAGCACACCAAGAAAAAAAAATTAGAGAAGCACGGTTAAGGAAAATGTAAATAATCAAACAATATTAAAAGGGGAATAAGAGCTCCATTAAACCTATCCACATCAACATTTTAAATCATCCAATGGGGTGGATTCTTTTCACCACTTCAGACATTGTGTTACTTTGTTCTCTTCGCCGGTTCCGTTTCTTTAACGCGGAGATGATGAATCGTCACACAACTCCCCTTCCTCTGCAATCAATCCTCCCAAATCAAACAATAATGGATTCGGTTCAACTTTCAACCTCTTTATTTCTTTATAAATCTCTTTTTTCTCGGATATTCTCTTCTTCTCTGAGTCCGACGATGAATTCGAACTGCAAATCGATTGGTTCCGGCGATCTCAACTAGAAGAAACCAAACGTGAAGACCAATGTCTCTTCCACCGAGTCGATCAAACGTACCGGCCAACCCTCTGCTCTACTAATCAATCAAAGCGGGGAAAAAGGTGTCTCCGGAGCTGTCATGGCGACGTCCCGACTTTCCCTAGCTGATATGAAAACTGCTCGACGACGACATATGTTGTCAGACGTCTTTTTCGTTTATGGTTAACTGTATGACTCTTCTCTATCTGTTTCTGACATCTTCTTTACATATTTTACAGTTCAGAATTGAAATCATAACAATTAGAATTGACATCTATTTGTAGTTAATTTATCTGGGATGATCTTTGCTACGCTGTGCAGGATTATCATTTACTTACCAGCTCATATATCTACTGGATGCTACTGGATTTTATTCCCTCGGGCTTCAAGCTCTTGGGGTTCGAGTTGTCGAGCTACAAGGCAAGAACTGGTATCCACTTCTTCTTCTTTTTTCTTTCATGAAATTTATCCTCTGTATGATTGGTGTTAATAGACGCCCTTTAAATCGCACGTCGTATTCAGGTGATACAATTGTGTTAGTTTCAGCTCTGTTTCCACGTTTTGATCGGTTGTGTAGTGAATTATTTTGTCAGTGATGTGCTGTTTGGTTTAGGGGATTTGAAGAGAAGGGTGACATGATTTAAACCAACACCGATCTTTGTAGTCGTAAGGCATTAGACATCTTTAGATTGTGTTGGCATTTGTTTTAGTTGAGTTTGGCTCTGTTTCGTGTTGTGATTTTCTGCATTTCGTTGCAGATTCAAGAGCTTAAGCAGTTTCCATTCTCCCAGGTGAGCAATGGTTTGGATTACATTACATATCAAACTTTTATTTGACGGCAGTGGTTATTTTTGTAAAGATGTGTTGGTATTTCTAGGATACCTGGGAGCATGTTCGGATCAATGGAAAAGTTGAGGTCATTGATGCCTCAAATTCTGACCAGACCAAGCTTCAGGTCGGAGATAAATAACTTAGTTTAACAACTCAAGAAGAAAGGAAGACTTTTTTTTCCTGATTGTGTTGATTTTGGTTTCTTGATGTTGCTAAGGAGAAGGCTTTGTTTGCTAATTCTCTAAAGTCAAGGCTGATGTACATCTGTCCTTCGCCTGGTACTCCTTACAACAGTGAGCAACCAAATCAAGAAGGTAAGTTAGACCCACAAGGTACCCACTTTTAATCAACATCTTAATATTAATAATAGTAAGTGTATTGTATTTTTTATATTTATGAATATTATTCTGATTAGTCGAAACGGTGTCTTTACCATGTCACTGAAGCTTGCTATAGAAAGCTAGAAGAAAGTAGAGAGGCAGAGAAAGAGAGAATTGTGAGGCTGGAGCAAGAACATGCAGACACTCTCTAGCTAAAAGCTAACGAAGCAAAGAGGAGGCTGATTGGTGGACTATTTGTAAAAACGTGGACAGTATTCAAACTCTAGATGCAAATCTGTTTCATTACTTGATTTGCTAACGCCACTGTCAGTTTATTTCTTACCTCCATCACCTTATCTCTTAAGAGTTGCACATATTTCTTTTCCTCTAAAGAAACAAATGCTTATCATTCATTGTTTCTAATATTGACCATTTTCTTCTATTTTTCTTTGTTTCAGGTATGTGCAGGTTGCAGAGTTTAAACACCCCCTCCGTGTTAAGCTAACACCAAAGAAGAATACTTGTGCTTTCTTCAAAATAATTTGATACTACAACCGCTCGGTGTTTGTGCACCAGTATTGGAAGGATTCTAGGTCAGTCTTATACGTTTTCTCCATCGAAATTATGCATCGGTGGCACAAAGTACATGGTAATCCAATGAGAGTCAGATGCTGTCATTCGAGGGAAGAAGATAACATGACTGATTCTGATGAATTTTTTGCTTTTTTGGTATAAAACTTTTGCCTATTTGTTCCAACGCAGTTGTTTTCAATGAATCAGTGTTATTTTTTGCTTTACGTTGTAGGGATCTGGTGGTGTTACAATCAAAAAGACCACCCAACCTTTGGTATCTTCTGTGACAATATTGTTGTAAAGAGGTTTGGTGACTACCTGATTGAATCAGGGCTCTGAAACTTAAACTGATGCTATGTTCATGTCGCCCATATTGTCTTCATATTGGAAAGAAAAATATTTTTATTAATTCATGGCAGTATCATACCATAGCTTTTTATAGACTTAATGATTAGTTTGGGAGATAAATTTTTCTGTGAATTGCAATAAAAGATTGATTCAACTTGAACATAGAAACATGTAATTACATTACAACTAACAAGTATCTATATATACATCAATTCCACTAAAGGAACAAAACAAAATCTTAAATATACCAATTTCCAGACAAAACCATTGACGAACATATCTTATTTTTCTCCTTCTGATATTGTTCCATACATTCACGCTGAAAGCACGTCAAAATATGTAAAAATGTTATGCACTATGATAAATTAGATAATTAAATTAAAATGTTTAACAAATAAAAGTTTTAAAAACATTAATTAGACATTTGGTATACAAAATTTACCTATTTCCAAAGTACCTATAAATAATAATATAATTTTTTTCATAGGTTACATTTCTAAAACAAAATTCAAAAAAAAAAACAGATGAGTGCAGTTTTGTTCTTTTTATTCAACCAATTTATAATCACAGAAAATTAAATTTAGAAATTATTTGGTAAAATTAACTTTTTGGTAAAAGTTAATTTATAACTAAAAATAAATTTATAAGAGACAATCCGCACGTAGCGCAGACAAAAGATGTAGTTAACTTAAATCGAGAAGAAACATTACTCACAACGACACGACGGAACGACCACTTCCATAATTAAATTTGTTTTGACTTGACTTGGTTTAGTTTTACAAAATCGGTTTTAAAAGAAAAATCATTACGCGAAAAAGTCGGTGAATTAGGAAAAGAGTAATTAGTTTAACCAAAGCGAGCTGGAGAGAGTAACAAGACGCACACCACGACGACCACTTCCATAATCAAATTTTGTTTGACTTTTTGGCTTAAGGAAAACCGGTACGAATCGGTTTAAGGAAAATCATTACGGGGAAAGACGGTGAATTAGGGAAAAAATTATTAGTTTAATGAAAATCAAAAGAAGAGGGAAGAACATGACGCACACGACGACCACTTCCATAATCAAATTTCGTTTTCTTTCTTAGCTTCTGGCCAGCCAGCCAGCAAGAGATCCCCCGTCGCCGTCTCTCTCTCTCTCTCTCTCTAATTATTACAAATCTCCAAAGGAATCATTTTTTTTTGTATTATAGTGGTTGGTTGATTATGACTATTATTCAAACCTCTCTGTAATTATTATGATTTAAATCCTCACATTGCTGTTGTAAACCCCATGACGTCTTCCCTCAGAGCTGATGAGTTCTCTCTCGTTCCTTTTTCTTACAACAATGTTCTGTCTTGTTTTGGATCCGTTTTAAAATGTCTGGGAAACATGATTCTCTTGTGTTTTGTCCGTTACATTACATTCTTCTCTGCAATTTCGATGTTTGAAATGGTTATTCGGTCAAAGCTTTCTGTTTTTTTTTTAAATTAAATTATGTTCCGTAATAAAGGCTGACTTGTGATCATATTGTGATTGCCTAACCTTCTGGGCTACCTTCCCCTTGTTTCTGCACTGTCTCTTTGACGTTTTATGTAATAATATCCATTTTGTTTAAATTATACATCGTCCTGAATTTCTGTTTCTTGAGGAATTGGTTATAATTAATCATGAATTGTTTGTGATTTTCAGGTGATCAAGTTTGAAAAGTTCAGAACTTTGGGTTCCTATTTGGAAGCAGATCATGTTTTCTAACCAGAAATGGAAGTGTACATGGTCTCAGATAGCCACCCTTGCTTCTGTCATCGTTCTGGTCTCACTGGTTCATCTCTTTCTTGGACCTGTGGTTCCTTCTTTTGATCCCGTTAGTGTAAGGCAAGCTCAGAGCCTCTGTGGACCGGTTAATGAATCAATCTCTCAAGCGACTAAAAACTCAAGCGAACCGGTTGTTGTTGCTGTTGCCTTTGATCGTCGGTTTCCTGCTGACTTACACGGTGCGGTTGTCTATCGAAACGCCTCGTGGAAAAGTGAGATCGGGCAATGGCTTTCTAGCTGTGATGCAGTTGCCAAAGAAGTTGACATCGTTGAAGTAAGTGTTTATTAATGTTTTTGTCATATACTTGAAAATTTACAGTTTTGTTATAAAAGTTTGTGTTTTTTTCTTTCTTTTTGGCAGCCAATTGGTGGGAGGAAGTGTCTGAATGAGTGTAGTGGTCAAGGTGTTTGTAACCATGAGTTTGGAATTTGCCGTTGCTTCCATGGATTTACTGGTTAGTATTTGATCTCTTTGTTAGTCTTTATAATCATTGCCACTGATGTTTAAAATGAAAGTTACTTTTAAAACCCTGTTCTGTGTAGGTGAAGATTGTTCACAGAAGCAGCAGTTAGATTGCAACTATGAGAAAACACCTGAGATGCCATATGGTCGATGGGTAGTATCCATATGTTCTAGACATTGTGATACCACAAGAGCCATGTGCTTTTGTGGAGAAGGCACCAAATATCCAAATCGTCCAGCGCCAGAGTCATGTGGTTTTCAAATCAAGTGAGTTTCTCACCTGCCTTCTTTTCTTCTTCGAGTCATCAAGCTTGAATGAAGACTATATCTAACATTGACACACATGTTTTTTAGTTCGCCTGTGAGTCCTGGAGAACCTAAAATGACGGATTGGTCTAAACCAGACTTGGACATTTTAACAACAAACAGTAGCAAACAAGGATGGTGCAATGTGGATCCGGAAGATGCGTATGCCATGAAGGTGAAAATCAAAGAGGAATGTGACTGCAAGTACGATTGTCTTTGGGGACGTTTCTGCGAAACGCCTGTACAATGCACTTGTGTTAATCAGTGCTCTAGACATGGCAAATGCAGAGGAGGTTTCTGCCAGGTAATAATATACTGTAACCACTCTCGCAAGCTTTGCATATTCTTAGATATAAATCTTCCTAACTTTGTGTGTGTTCTTTCAGTGTGATAAAGGGTGGTTTGGAACAGATTGTAGTATTCCATCCACTCTATCGTCGTTTGGAGAGTGGCCACAATGGCTTAGACCAGCACATCTCGAAGTTCCAAGTGATAAAAACGTCACTGGAAATCTCATGAATCTAAGTGCTGTGGTGAAGAAGAAAAGGCCTCTTATATACATCTATGATCTGCCTCCAGACTTCAACAGCTTACTTCTTGAGGTCACAATCCAAGCTTTGTATACTTCTTCTAAGCAACGGTCTAAACCCTTTTTAAGACGAAGTTTCTAATCTCATCTGGTTGGAATTTGATGTTGCAGGGTCGACATTTTAAGCTTGAGTGTGTTAATAGGATCTATGATGACAGGAATGCAACAGTCTGGACAGATTATCTATATGGTTCCCAGGTTTCCTACTAAACTTGACTTAAGTACCAGATAATTCAACATATGTTTCAACATTTTATCTCCTGAGTTTGAATTGAGAGATAACTTTTGTCTCTTGTAATTTTCAAAGATGGCATTCTATGAGAGCATTTTGGCAACAGCTCATCGTACACTAAATGGAGATGAGGCAGATTTCTTCTTTGTTCCTGTTCTTGATTCATGCATCATAAACCGTGCTGATGATTCACCTCACCTTAGCATGCAGGTTGGGTCAAGAAACTCACCCTTTGTTATTATTCTCTGCTTCCAGAAACTCTAGAGAGCTTACATGTTTTTTTTTTATAACTTGCAGAATCACACTGGGCTAAGAAGCTCACTTACCTTAGAGTTCTACAAAAGAGCTTATGAACACATCGTTGAGAAATACCCATACTGGAACCGTTCATCTGGGAGAGACCATATTTGGGTAATGATGATGCAAAACATATAATAATTAGGATTGTTATCTCAAAAGCTAATATAGTACGCCTTAAAAAAGGCAGTTTTTCTCATGGGATGAAGGTGCTTGCTATGCTCCTAAAGAGATATGGAACAGCATGATGCTAGTTCATTGGGGTAACACAAACTCTAAGCATAACCATTCGACAACAGCTTACTGGGGTGATAACTGGGATGAGATATCTGAAGAGAGGAGAGGGAATCATCCTTGCTTTGACCCTAGGAAAGATCTTGTGGTTCCAGCTTGGAAAGTTCCTGATCCACACTCCATGCGTGCTAATTACTGGGATAGGTATATTCTCTCTCTGATGGTTCTTGGACAATAAGATTAAACCTCAAACCCTGAAACCTGTTTTCTTCTTCTTGTTTTAGGCCACGGGAAAAGAGGAAAACACTGTTTTACTTCAATGGGAACCTTGGACCTGCTTATGACAAGGGAAGGCCAGAAGATTCGTAAGTATCTGCTTGAAAAATCATGTAAAATCATTACGGAAAAAGCTTCCTTGTCACACAATCAATCAGAAATTAGAATTAGGGTTTTCGGTTGATTGTGACACAAGGAAGGTTTCATTCTATATTTATTAGGTTCAAGGGACCTCTCCTCGCAAAGGCCTGAAATAATAAAATATGGAAGGAGCTCAAGGCACCTGGAGAAACCTTCCTTGTCACACAATCAATCAGAAACCCTAACCCTAGTTTTTAGTGGATCTTGTAGTCCATCACCGAGCTGTGATTCAAACAGCATGGATATAATTAATGGTTTCGGTAACATCTAAATGCAGGTATAGCATGGGAATCAGGCAGAAGCTAGCGGAAGAGTTTGGTTCGAGCCCTAACAAAGAAGGGAAGCTAGGGAAGCAGCATGCAGACGATGTCATTGTCACTCCATCGCGTTCTGACAACTACCACAACGACATAGCTTCTTCAATCTTCTGTGGTGTGTTCCCTGGAGATGGTTGGAGTGGTCGCATGGAAGATAGTATCTTGCAAGGATGCGTCCCGGTCATCATTCAGGTAATATATATGTATACCTTGAACTTACCGCATTCTATACATTCCTACCGTTTGATCCGAAGATGATGATGTATCTTTATTAGGATGGAATCTACTTACCTTATGAGAACATGCTCAACTACGAAAGCTTTGCAGTTCGTGTCAGCGAAGATGACATTCCGAATCTCATAAACACTCTCCGAGTACTCACTTTCTGCCACTCTCCCTCTCTCAATCTTGTAACAATCTGTTCCTAGTCTTGACGTAATTTCATTTGAAATCTCCAACAGGGATTCAATGAGACAGAGATACAGTTCAGACTGGCTAATGTAAAGAAGCTCTGGCAGAGGTTCTTGTTCCGAGACTCCATCTTGCTTGAAGCAGAAAGACAGAAAGCTAGCTTTGGACATGAAGAAGACTGGGCTGTTCAGTTCACTAAACTGAAACACGACGACGTCTTTGCTACTTTCATACAAACTCTACATTACAAGCTACATAATGATCCATGGAGACGAGAGCAAGTTGTGAACCGGAGAAAAGATTACGGTTTGCCTCAAGAATGTCTCCAGAAAACAAGCTGATCAAAGCTCGAACTTTGGGAGTAAATACACATATACCTGGTGAATCCATTCATATACACATTATTTTAGAAAAGGAAAAATCAATCATATCATGTTTAGTTCTTTGGCTTCTTGCTTTGTGTTTTTTATAGCTTAGACCGGTTTTAGTCTCAGTTTAACCGAAATTCACGGTGTATTTCGGTTCAATTGATGACTCCAACTAGAAATTATGAACTTTTCAATTGGGTTTCGGTTTAGTTGGATGTGGAACCAATTTTGTATGAATCAGTTTGATTAAATCTATTTGTTATACCATCAAAAATTATGTCATATGTTTTTGTTCAGATTAGTTTAGTTTATCGCCTTCTTGCTTTGTGCTTGTACCTTAGACTGTTCTAGTTTCGGTTTAACCGAAATTCATTCCATATTTCGGTTCAATTGATGACTCTAACTAAAAATATGAGTTATTCAATTTGGTTTTGGTTTAGTTGGGTGTTGAACCAATTTTGTATGGATCGATTTGATTAAATATATTTGTTATACAATCAAAATCATACCATATGTTTAATTCAATTTAGTTCTTTGTCAGTTTGGCTTCTTGTTCGGTGTTTTATAGCTTAAACCAATTTTAGTCTTGGGTTAACCGGAATTTACTATGTATTTAGATTCAATTGATAACTCCAACTAAAAATTATGAATTATTCAATTGGGTTTAATTGGTTATGGAACCATTTTTTATGGATCAGTTTAATTAAAATATACTAATTTTTTTACCATCAAAATCATACCGTCAATCTAATTCAATTTGGTTCTCCGGTTCTTTACTTTGTGTTTTATAGTTTAGACTAGTTTTAGTCTTGGATTAACTGAAATTTACTATGTATGTCAGTACAATTGATAACTCCAACTAGAAATTTTGAACTATCCAGTTGGGTTTTGTTTTAGTTGGTTGTGGAACCAATTTTGTATGGATCGGTTTAATTAAATATACTATTTTTGTATCATCAAAATCATCGTAAATTTTAATTCAGTTTCATTCATTAATTTTTTGCTCTATGTTTTAATAACTTATACCGGTCTCGGTTAACCATAATTCAATTCATATTTCGGTTCAATTGATGTTTCCAACTAGAAATTACTTCCTCTATTCCATAATGATTAATAAATGTCATTTTGCTAATTAATGTAATTTATAACTATTTTAGTTTAATATTAACTAGATTTTAATCCGCGCTTTGAAAGCGCAGAATTATCTCCTTTGTGATTTCTTAACTTTAACAACATATAAATTATGTCATTATTTGTGAATCATCTTTATTATTTTACATTTGCATGAAAAATTACCATGGGTTTAGTATATATTGGTAGTAGTAAATTTTATTTGTTTTAGGTTATCACTAATGTGAAAATAACTTAAGAGTGCGTAACACTTTCTTAATTTAAAATAGATACGTTCAACTACAAATATTATTATCAGTTTTTTAATTTAGTAATAAAAATGATATCAATAAACTATTTTTATTGTCATACTGTTTTTAATCAAAATAATAATTATATAATTGAATAGAATATATTGTTAAAATCATTTAGAAATAAAACCTATTTTGAAAATAACTAATAAGGCACATTAAAAATGTAATAAAATACAAAATTTGTCTATAAAATAATATAAATATGAAATCACTATATAACTATATGTATTTATATATTGGAAAAAACAATATCTATACAATTGAAAAATATATAAATACAATGGCCACTCTGAATACAAAGAAATAAATATCTATTGTTTGACAAAAAAATACTCACATATATATATTTTTTACCAAAATAATTTTTTGCATTACTCTTTTTTCCTACGCAATTATTAGATTAAAATGTGTTTAGTGGTGGCTTTAGATTCATATTTATGTTGGTAAAAAGATGGCCTAGGTCGACGTTACGTTTTATTAGCGACTAACAAAACCGTGGGTTGAAATTTATGCTCGTAAAAAATATTCCAAAAAATAGTCCAGTTAAGATTAATGATAATTGTATAACTTAGTTCGATGGGTCCTGAATTTGGTCCGGTAAAAATTTTATGTGCCTTAATTTTCGTTAGGGTTTCTGAATGGTTTAAAAGGGAGCAGCTGATTGGTTGAATAATATTTGGTGAAAATTGTTCTGAAAAATCTTAATAAGGAAATGACGTAGTAATGTAAATAAATCTAAAAATAAGAACATAATCTTAGTAGGGATTCTGCTTTAATAGTATAGATTTTAAAATCTATTGATTTTATACATAGTTTATTTATTTAAATATCACTGATTAAATAGATATAATTACTAAAATAAAACAAATTACATTCTATAACTTTTAATTTGCATGAAAATGTCAAAATGATAGTTTTCATAAAATGGAGAGAGTATGAATGATTCATTTCGGTTTCATTTTAGTTGGTGTGTGGAAACCAATCTGAATATATCGGTTTGATTAAATCTATTTGTTATACCCGGTTGGTTCGGTACAACATTGTTGATTCAGAGAACATAAATCATGCGGAGGGGCAAAACGGTAATTGTAGATACACCTGAAGACACAGTTTGAAGTAAGTAAAGTACTCGAGTGTCCGCCGGCGAACCCTAAAGACTCTGTCAGCCTCTCTCTCTTCAGAAACATGTCTCTCTCTTCTCTCTCCTTCGACACCAAGCCAAGATTCGCCGTCGGAGGCCCATTTAACCGCCGTTATCCACCGCTCCACCACCCCCGCACCTCCGTTTCATACTCAGCCAAGCGTCCATCTGTCTCAGCATCACTTAGCGTCGCCGCTGATTCAGCCTCGACCGAGTCCATAGCACGGATTGAGTCACTGAGTCAAGTCTCAGGCGTTCTAGGTTGCCAGTGGGGAGATGAAGGCAAAGGCAAGCTCGTTGACATTTTGGCTCAACACTTCGACATCGTCGCTCGTTGTCAGGTAAAAAAAAAGTTTACATTTTTACTAATCACCAAAACGTAAAGTTTAAGTTTTTATATCACTAATTACTTTATATTAGAGATTTTGATTATTGATTAGAATTAAAGTTTGTAACTTTTAACGGTTAGGGTGGAGCTAATGCTGGACACACTATATACAACTCAGAAGGGAAGAAGTTTGCTCTTCACTTAGTGCCTTCAGGTATACTCAACGAGGACACTACTTGCGTGATAGGCAACGGAGTCGTGGTCCACTTGCCAGGTCTCTTCAAGGAGATCGATGGTCTTGAGTCCAACGGCGTCTCCTGCAAAGGAAGGATCCTGGTCTCCGACAGGGCACATCTCTTGTTTGACTTCCACCAAGAGGTCGATGGACTTAGAGAGTCTGAGCTCGCCAAGTCCTTCATTGGTACCACCAAGAGAGGCATTGGTCCTTGCTACTCTAGTAAAGTGATAAGGAACGGTATCAGAGTCGGTGACCTCAGGCACATGGATACTCTGCCTCAGAAGCTTGAGGTTTTGCTGGCGGATGCGGCTGCGAGGTTTCCGGGGTTTAAGTTCACCCCGGAGATGCTTAGGGAAGAGGTTGAGGCGTATAAGAGGTATGCTGAGAGGCTTGAGCCGTATATAACCGACACGGTTTGTTTCATGAACGACGCGATTTCGAATAAGAAGAAGAAGGTTTTGGTTGAAGGTGGTCAGGCTACAATGCTGGACATTGACTTTGGTACTTATCCTTTTGTTACTTCCTCTAGTCCGTCAGCTGGTGGGATCTGCACGGGTCTTGGTATCGCTCCAAGAGCTGTTGGTGATCTAATTGGAGTGGTGAGTATAAGATTGTGTTTCCTTCCTGCACTGTGTCTTTGTTTTTGATGATCTTTGTGTGTGTTTTTTGGCAGGTGAAAGCGTACACTACGAGAGTTGGTTCAGGACCGTTTCCTACGGAGAATTTGGGGACAGGTGGTGACCTTCTTAGGTTGGCTGGACAAGAGTTTGGGACTACGACTGGTCGTCCTCGTCGGTGCGGATGGCTAGACCTTGTTGCGTTGAAGTTCTCTTGCCAGATCAATGGGTTTGCATCGCTTAATCTCACTAAGCTCGATGTGCTTTCTGACCTGAACGAGATTCAGCTTGGTGTGGCTTACAAGAAGAGTGATGGCACACGTGTTGACTCTTTCCCTGGTGATCTTCGTCTTCTTGAACAACTTCAAGTAAGTGTTGTTGTTCTACTAGCAAATGGTCCACTTGATTCTTATTGTGAGTGATGATAAGTAAATCAATGTATGTTAGGTGGAGTATGAAACGTTACCAGGATGGAACTCTGACATTTCCTCAATCAGAAACTACGCTGATCTTCCGAAGGCTGCACAGCAATACGTTGAGAGGATTGAAGAACTCGTTGGCGTGCCTATTCATTACATTGGTATTGGACCCGGTCGTGATGCCCTTATATATAAATGATTTCTAGGTTAGGCTTTTTTTGTCTGACTTCAAAAAAAAAAAGATTACTAAACACTTTGGAATGATTAATGTTATCTGTTGGCATTGTTTCTTATATTGGAAATGAAGATGAATTTCTATGTGGAGTTTAATTCTTGAAGTTTGCATCTTTCATGTTTGATCTAAGTCCAAAAGACACAAGACTGAAACGAAAAGGACAGGTTCTTAGTACTATTAGTGTGACATTGAAACTTTTTTAAAGGGTGTTAATGAATCATGTGATCATGTCTTTATGTTAATTCAGTTTTGCTTTGCTGGTCAATTTTGAAGGAACATCTTGTTTTACAGATAAAGCTCTTGATCATACATACCATTATGATCTTTATAGTTTGTTCTCCATGGTAGTAGGTAAGCTTATGCATGTTTACTTGCACAAAGCATCTAAACATTCTTTTAGAACTGTGACTTTCAACTCTTGCATGAAGAAACATGAACGTTCTTAATATACCAAAAAAAAAAAGAAAAAACAGAACAACTCGTTCATATTCAGAAGTACACTGACTAGTTTTTATTGCTGCACAGACTGCACTCTCAGCATATATCACTAACTACCCATGCAGCTACACTATTCCAAAAACACACTAACGGCTAAACCTAACTCACATATGTGTACTTCTGAATCTGATAGTAAAGTAGCTTTTTCACTCGTCTAAGCTTTCACAGAAGTTCCAGATAGAAGAGAAACCTAGATCGTCATCAAAATCATAATCGAACTGCATAGCTGAGGTTTCACTACCTGGCATCTCAATCATCGTCTCCCAGCTTAAACTCTGAGCTGTGAAAGGACTTCCAGCTTCTTCTTGCTCGTTCCATGGCGTAGTGGAAAGACACTCTGCCACTTCACTTGCTTCCGCTTGACTCTTTTCCTTCAAGATCCCCATCTGCTGAAGAAACTCGTTCAGGTCAATCTCGGGCTTCTTCTTATCACCTTCCAACAACACCTTGTCTGGTTCTCCTCCCTTGCTGGTGGTCTTGTCATCAACAAGGCTTTTCGACTCGGTGGAGGAAGAGCTAGAAGAATAGGATTGAGATAAAAGCCCGTTTCTCTTGAGCTCGTCAAGTCTTTGCTGGATGACTTGAACACTAGGCTGAGCATTCACATTTAGCAAACCGCGAGAAGGGAACATAGAGATAAACTTCTTTGAAGGAACCCATTTAAACCTCTGAGTGTGGTTCAGAGGAAGTGGTCCTTGCTGTTGTTTCCTCTGCTGGAGATGAGGTAAGTTGAGATAAGCTTCCTGGCCATACAGTTTCAGCGCGGCTTCGTCATAAGCCATGGCTGCTTCTTCAGCGGTAGCGAAAGAGCCGAGCCAGAGTCTTGCTCTCTTCTTGGGCTCTCTGATCTCAGCCACCCATTTGCCCCATGTCCTTTGCCTCACTCCACGGTAGCGACAAAGAGCGTTTTGTGGACCGCCTTTGCCGCGAGCTGGACCTTTCTTCCATTGTTTCATTGAGGATGGTTTCTCCATTTTGTGTGATGTGATGTAGTGAAGAAGAGAAGAAGAAGAAGATTGAGAGAGTGAAGAAGAGAGGAATGTGATGATGATAATGTAAACTTGGAGAAGAATTGAGTGTTTAAATATTGTCACGGTTTCTCTTCACTTTCAAGAGAATTGCTTTTTTTTTCACCCGCGCATGTGACCGTTGTTGCTTTCTCCTAATCTGTTATGTTCAGAACACAAATAAAAATTTCTTATTTTGTCGGAAAATAGGTTAAAATTTTTTTTTCTAACCATTTCATCTCAACTTAGTATTTACTACCAGAGGCTAAAGCTATAACAAGAAAGATCCATAGTTTTGTAATAGATGTCTTCCACATTTCAGGACAGTCGTAATGCCAATCTTGAATGTGATCCACTTTTGATGATAGCGTTTACACACACATGGCCATTCCGTAAAGAGATATAACGATAACTGGGACGAAAACTGGACATCATTGGGTCGCCCTTTTGTTGTCTGTGAGATTGGATCCGGCATCACAGCAAACTTCTGGCACGAAAACTGGACATCATTGGGTCCTCTGATTCATCTTACGGGAGAGTCAGGCCCAAGACTTACAGGCCTTCCCGATACAGCAGTCGTCCGTGACGCTCTTGTTGGAAATCGGTGGTGGTTAAGCTCTTCTAGATCAAGAAACCCTACAATCTGTCTTCTTAAGAACTGTCTGCCCGATCATCATGACATTGTTTCTTCAGAAGCCGATGACTCCTTTCTCTGGAAAGTAGGCGACCGACCCCCAGTTGCAGGTTTCTCTTCATCTCTCATGTGGCATCATCTGTATGACCAGGAACCTGAGGTGAACTGGCATAAATCTATCTGGTTCAAGGGAAGGATTCCAAAGCATGCGTTCATATCATGGCTAATAGCTCTTGACAGACTCACCACCAGGGACAGGATGAGGCAATGGGGTGTCTTAGTCTCTCCTGTGTGCCCTTTGTGTGAAGTCGCGGATGAATCTCGTCAACATATATTCTTCGACTGCGGATACAGTAGAGAGGTTTGGCACTCCTTCTCCTCTGCCCTGCAGTTAGCTCCTCCTCCATTGATCATGGATCTGCTCAGTTGGTTAAGAAGTCCGACTCGGGATAGCAATGTCAACACCATTTTAAGGCTTGCTTTCCAAGCTTCTGCTTACTTTGTTTGGAGAGAACGAAACTCCAGAATTCACACTCAGGTTTCTCGTTCGCCGGCATCTCTGATACTGGAAATCAAGCAACTGCTTCGGATAAAAATGGACATCCTCTCCAGAGAGCAAAGGAACCTGCCCTCCACGGTATCTTTTCTTTCTTCTTGGCGTCGCCTGTTTGATAGCCATTAGTTTCTCCTTTTGAGTTTTAGTTTCTGATCGTTTGTGATCTTTTCTTTTAGTGTTCTTTTGTAATTTTTCTTTTTAATAATAAATGGAAATTTAAAAAAAAAAAAAAAAAAAAAAAAAAAAAAAATAACGATAAACTTCATGCATGAGATTTGAAATGCGCATATTCTGCAATTCCGGCTCGATTTGCGTTCACATTTTCAAAGAAATCTTTACCATTTGGAACCCAAGTTTGTTTTTTTCAGTTCGGTCAAAGATTGGCATAAATTTAATATATATATTTTTTATTTATACATTATTTTTGATTAAAATGAATTTATTACATCCAGTTTAGTTACATTTAATAGAATTTTAGTTCTTTGTGTTTGTTATGAAAGAATACACTGATCAAATTATAAAAAATGGAAAGTAAAAGTGTCAACAAAATTTTATTGGTTGGATTCAGTTTGACAAGATTTAGTAAAAATAATGTTATTTAACTACGTTGTAATTGATATAGTTTTTTTTAATAGTGAAACCATGATTTACTAACTGCATCTTTAAAATTTGGTTTTGGTTGAAAAAAAATAAAATGTTTTGTTATCTCTTGGTGATTTAAGCAGTGTTTTGAAAACCGGATCGGACCGGCCAGTCGAACCGGTCCGACCGTGACTCGCTGAAGAAACCGAGTCTGGTTCGATTTAAAACCCGGATTTGATAAAAACCAGTAAAACCAGCTGAAACCCGGTAAAACCGGTGACCCGGTTTAATTTTAAAACCCGGTTCTTAAAAATTAACATATAATTAAGTGTTTTTAATTATTACTAGCTAAAATTTAATATTTTATTATTAGTGTTCAACTATCACTATTTAATTGATTTTTTTATTTTTCTAAGAAAAAATGTGAAAAATATATTTTTGACTCTCATATACTATTTTTATTTTACCATATTATTAAAATTTGAAATGTTAGTTGTAAAAATAAATAAATATGATTATTTTAGTTGTAAATCATTTGTTTTTTTTTAATTTTTAGTTTACATAGTAATCAGATTTATGTTTGTTGTTTATTTTGAGTTAATAAAAAAAAGAATAGAGAAAATATTATATGTAGAAGTAAAGTTTATATAGTATAAATATACAATTATATACATTTTATATAAATAAAAAACCCGGTTCGACCGATTGAACCGGTCTAACCAGTCAACCAGTAGCTTCACCGAGTCGATGTCCGGTCGGTTTTCAAAACATTGAATTTAAGTCACGAAATAGTTAAGGTTTTGTAAATAATATTATAGACATTAATTAAAAGAAGTTGTTGATTGATATTGACCTTTTTATCTTTAATTCTATTTATTATTTTTCTCGTGAATTGATAGAAAAAAAATCGGATTAAATTCGGTTATATGCTTGCTTAGTCTAATATGTGAAAGAGCTAGAGCGATATCTAGTGAGACAATAAAAAGGTGTTCAAATGATTCTTTTCTTTAGACACTTTAAAGCTTTTGGGTATTATAATATTTTAATTATTATCATTTTTTTTTTTTTTTTTTTTTTTTTTTTTTTTGGTAAAATTTTTAATTATTATCATTTTGGTTGTCTTCTTTAGGAGGAGAATTGGAAGGACATAAGAAAAGAGAGGCAAAGTCACGAGGCAACACACACATAAGAATCATGTGTTCGATCCTGTGTATGAAGTCTTTTCTTAAGTGTTTTATTGATTTTCAGATTTATGCGCCGCTCCCTTCATCTTTATCCCATGCTCATTGCTCCCTTACATTCACATCTAATCACCACGTTGCACATACCAATCCCTCACTTGTTAAAAAGTGATTATACATAAAAATAGACAAATTGTTTCAGTGATATAATATATAACTATTATTATATGATCGTATGTTTATTCTCGACTACGCGAGTCAACACTAATTGGTTTACGTTGTGATTTTGTGAATCACTTTACTAGTAGTCCAGTTTCGTTGTGGTAACCCACGCTGGAACCAATTTATATAATTGTATCTGTTGAATATGTTATGTTAAGTTTTTAATTAATGAAAAATTTTTGAAATCATGCTGTTTATGAAGCTTGAAACTATTTAGCGTGGTCCTAGGCATTTGGACGTTAAGTAATCCAATCAGTTCCGATTTAAAGTCAATTTGGATTCAGGTTTCAGGAAACACAAATTTAGTCTCATTCAAATATTACTAAACCGGTTATTGGTTTACTTTTAGGATAGAGTAGTACATTAGAAATCGGTTGAGCTCGTTTAAATTTGGTTTCGGTTCTAATTCAGAGTTTAGTTATCCAAATTTAAATAAAAGGCTTGGTGACATGATTATGAAATGGTTGTTAAAAATAAAATATAAACAAGTAAAAGTTAACAACTAACAATTCTATAAAGGTAGGAAACATCATTCAAATTTTAAAAATAAAATAGTTTAAAATTTTTTGAAGACAACTTAACTATAATAAAATTTTAAATACAGTTGTCAAAACATAAATTTTCAATATTTGACTAATTATCAAAAATATTACATTAAACTAAATATTGAAATTAATTTTCATGTTATAAGTATTTATTAGGATATTTATCAAGGTTGAGTTTGTATTTGGTTTGAAGCTTTTTCGGGATTTTGGAAAAAGTAAGAATTTTTGAATATTTATTTAGATTTGAATTCAGATATTATCCAAAATCCAAAATTCCAAAGAATAAAATTATTATGTTAAGTTCACATTGGTTGGTGTTTTTTATCGGATTGGATCAAATTGGATTTTTAGGTTGAGTTTTTTCTGCTCAACCCCAATTAAATATAGAACTCACAATATTATTTTAAATATACAGATAACAAAACAAAACAAAACAAATTGTTGAGAATGATTTATTATTTAAAATTAACCAAAAAATGTAGTATTTAACATATTTGTCTAGTTTTGAACCGGATTATCCATCACTGATGTAATACAGCTCCCATTATTAGAATGCAATGTGGTGTACGAGACTAGTGACAAAGCAAATTACTTTATGCATTCTTTATATAATTTAGAATTCCTACAAAGAAAAGATTAGGCCCATGTCTTGCTACACATACCACATATCTACATACCAACTTCTCCGTCATGTGACACAGAACAAAAAGCCTGAAAAGTAAAATATAATAATACATAGAATCTGATCTTACAGGAGACAAAGACATTACGATGGGGTTATACATGCCAATAACTTATCACAGACTTCACGTACGTCTTGAGAAGGATCTGACAAAGATGCTTTAGACAAAACTGATCTTGCTTCCATTAATCCTTCTGATATGCGTTCCAGTATCACGTCTTCACTCGCCATGAGTGATGCCATCAGTTTTGCGCCAGCCAGCTTCTCCTAACACAAACAAATATCATGATCATGAGTCTAATGTGACTAGTTTCATACGGAACAAAAACGACAAACCATCACGTTATTTCTGTGAGTTGTCTTCGGGGTACCTTTTCGGATCCTTGTTCAAGAAATCTCAAAGCAAGTTTCAGTAGATCAGATGCAAAAGGGAGTACTGTGGACTTTAGATGGTACATGGCTGAGAATAGGACCTGGATACAGGCTGCTCGGACCTCAGGCGCAGATATGAACTGCATCAGATTCAGGAGTTTTACTCAAAACTAAAACAGATTTTAACTAAATCAGAAATGAGCGTAAGCAGTCTAAAGTAAGTAACCTCCAGGGAATGAACAAGAGGTGGAAGAGCTTTTCGAGCAAAAGCCTTCTTTGCAGACTCGGGGATTTTTTGACAGGCACTGATAAGAACGTTTGCCATGCATATACGAAATGGAATAGGAAATGACTTTTCACGAATTGAATGTTCTGTCTCCGGCATAAACGAGCAGTCACTTCTGTCTTCAATTAAACAATGGATCGTGTAATCTACGACAAAATCACTTGATGAGCCTACGGAACCAGGAAGGAGTTTATATGCAAGTCTGGTGAAAATATTAACAGCATCACAGACTAAGTACTAACCAGATGTGCCCTTTCCTGTTGTTCGTAATTTTTCTCCTTTCGGTGTTTTTGAAGATTCAGGAGATTGTAGTTCAGCACATATCATCAATGCTAGACAATCTATGCACCCGTGTTGTACTTTACAAACTGCACCGATAAATAGTAGCCATGGAGTGAGAAAGAGAAACTGAAGAAAAAGTAACCGAAGTCGAGTAAAAAGTGTCTACTTTCTTCCTCATCAGAAGGCCATAACAAAATCTTTTCCAGGACTTTCCTAATCTTAGGTGTCACACTATGAGAGAGAGACTCCCATCCCCGAACCTGCTAGCGATGTAAACTATGTAAGGTACGGTATATAATTATCAATAACGCATCAAACAAGTGAGAAGAGGGATCACAGCAAAGACAGATACAGAAAGAATGAAAATATTACCAAAAGGGATGTGCATATAGAAAATAGGCAAGCTTTAATCTTGAGGTTGTCTTGCAACTCTGTCGCTTTTTCAAGTTGCCAAAAAACAGTAGGAAATAACACCTGTTGAATAAAAGCTCCAGCATATTACAACTTTTGACAATGAAGAGTAAGCTAAACTGTTGTTTAGTTAAAACTGATGCAGCAAGCCTTCTTACTAACAGAAACTATTTACCTTCTCATATGTCATAAAGAACTATTTACCTTCTCATATGTCATAAAGAAGAGACTAGATAGAAAAAAGTTCTATAGTCACAGTGAATTTGAGAAGAAACTTACTAATGAACATCTACTCTTGTTTATTTGGTTATATATATTGACCTTTGTTGTTTCACATGACTTATGTTGATTGAAGTGAAATAAAACAAAGGCTAACGCCATACTGAAATATTTTCAAAAGATTGACCAACAATACAAAGTCGAAGAAGGAAATAAGTTAACACCTGGGTGTGAATACGTCCACATAGCTCGGCAGCGAGTTTCCGAACTTCTTCAAACTCGAACTTAGAAAATGCCCTGAATTACGAGAGTTCGTGTGCTAGATATCAGATGGAAATAAACTGAGTGGTGTTGTATGATGACAATTTTGGAGTAAAATTACCTTTCCAAAAGGAAGGCAGCGATGCATTGACAATCCTTAAAATTGATGTCTCGATACTCTGGTAAATACAATACGCAAAACTAATAAAGTTGGTGAATTATGTCTAAGATTGCCTCTCAGGACCATGTCGCAAATCAAAATTTTATCCAAAGAAAGCTAAAGCATTAATTTTAATTGACGATAAAGGGTCAAATCACCTAACGACAGACATACACACTTCTATTATCAGGAAAAGGAAATCAAATGCATAAGGATACATACCATTCACATAGTCTCCTCTAAGGAATCTACCATATATTGTAGATGAATCAATATCATCAAACACTCTTTGGGGAAGTAGCCTTAATATAAGCAAGGGGCAGAGGTGGTCAAATAGAGATTTCCCAACATTAGTTTTGTCAACTGAACTTTTAGATATGATTATGGAGCTTCCATCCATCCTACAATAGAAATGACATTATTGGTGATCAATATTCAATAGTCTGTATCTTTTGGAAGATATTATAAGTTTTTAATACCATAGAAATCACATCAATTGTGAGTATATAGCTGTATTTTGATTTGGTGCTACAATTTAACAGAAAGTTTACTTACTTGTCTTGCTCCTTTATATGTGATAGTAAATGCAGAAGGACCATGTCCGATGCATCTGCCAAATATTCACTGATGCAACTAAGAAACCTAACCATGATGGCATTGGATGGCTCCAAAAACATCTTATCAAGCAAAGGTCCAATTAGTGAGCCCCAATTTTGGACCTGTACGAAAATCAAAATTCAATTAATAGGCAGACAAATATTCTAACTGCCTAATTATAGCTGGCACAAGTTTAGGTCATCACAACAATTCCTATGGGAAGAGTTGCAAAACCCAAACACAAGAATTAGATAATTAAAAGATAACATGACTTGGAAGAGGAAAAAGAGACAACCATGCCTTTAAACGTTTGTATTGAGGGTTCAGAGTTAAAAATCCAGTTTAGATCTTTCATTTGGTAGTGCTACAAATAGTTCGTGACTGGTACTATAAAATAGCAAACATGACATATTGTTGTACTTACACTTCTAGCCCACTCTGGGATCAACTTTAGCACTCGATCGCTGTCAAAAGTCGAACCTACAACAGTACAAGAAGATGATGAGAACGCAGTCGCAGAGGAAAACTTAATGGATAATGTCATCAGTAATTCAGCATCAAACAAGTACATGTTTTTTTCGTTCATGTTTCACATTCCAGTAACTTTATCTCTTATCCATCTTACACTTCAATTTTTCAAATATTTTTCTATACAATACTTTGGGATTGTGCCTCTATAAGACAAATGTTCAATACAAGACGGAAAACAGTGAAATGAAGTATTATCAAAGTTATGTCGAGTATGCCTACGGTAATCAGATAGAAACTGAATACCTTCAGCGGGATGTCCAGGACTTTCTGAATTGTCCAAAGCTTGAGTATTACTAGATAAAGAAGAGTGAAGATCAGAAGCAGAAAGTTCTTTATAATAATAATAGAAAACCAAATCCGGCAGGAAAGTCAAATATCACGTATGCAGAATTTGTAAGTTTACTATTACGAACTTGACCTAGGAACAATGTGTATTTCTTACTTGGGGTAAATGAGAATAAACAAACAACTATGCATTCATGCATACAAGGGGGAAAAGGAGAAAGAGAGAAAACACCTACCTAAGACAGGTCAGCAACATACATACAACATCTGAATCCTCCTTGTGATGTTTAAGGACCCCAAGCAAAGTTTCGGTAGCGGACGATTGTACGCTTCCATTGGTTGAATAAACTAGTGTTACCAACTCTGGTAGCACAAACGATGGCTCTGGAAGAAAAAAAAACATGCAGTTGATGGCTTGATTCTATGACAAAACTGGACAAAATATGTACTATCATATGAAGGATAGGTGCTATCTCGAATTCTAGATATGGAATAACAAGTCTTGGACCATATAAATTTGGGTCTCAACCTCTTCCTTATAACAAAACACTGGTCTATTTTCAGTAAACTAAATGAATTTTATTCAATAAAGTGAAGAGAGACTAGATCTAGAGGTCATAGGAGGCATAAGATTGTCAATACCAGAATTGATAACGACCAAATAAAAGATTTACAAAAGACGTGTACAAAGGTAAAACGAAGACCAACCAATTGATTTTAGCAACTCTGAAGTTTGTTTACGGATATAAGTTTCCTCGTCTCCAAGGCCCTTTAACAAGCAGTCTGCAATCTCTTTCCTAAAATAGGTGCAGAAAATGAGTTCTTATTTCCGAGGGCATGAGAATGCAAATAAAATCAAGGAACTAAAGAAGATGCAGAAAAGATAGAAAAAGTAAATTCAGAAAGAGAAAAAAAAGATAAGTGAATCCTACCAGGGAATATGAGAAGGAAATGAATCTTTTGACATAAGTACTACTTCGGATATCACATCCATAGAATTCAGTCTCTGCACAGTAGTTCCAGAAACAAGGCGTTGTAGAACTTCACTGAGACAGCTATTATCTGCATTTCTGGAGAATGTTTCTTTAAGTCAGAAGACAAACTTGGGAACCGTGACTGACTGGTAACTAGAAAGCTACTTTATGATTTCGACACTAACGGGAAAGTAGGAATAGGCATACTTGGAGCAGTAGTCTGCCAGGAGGACACTAACAGCTTTGGCGGCGCCATCCCTCTCGTCAAGAAGGTGAAGCAAGGATGGTATCACAACGTCCAGGCACATTGTATCAGAGAAGCTGTCTCCGGACTGAGATTGTAGCTTAGAGATGACTTCTTTAAATATAGCAACAACGCCTTCTGATATCTCCTCATTGTTACTACGAAGCTTCAAAAGCAAACGAGGAATCTAAGTACTAAGATGATCTCAGGGGTATATATATTATTCGTCAAGTTATCAGGATATGGTATAATCATAGCCGTAATCGAGCAGAACCAAAATTATGAGTTATCATAATGAGTAGAAAGTAAGAAAAGCCTAAGAACAAAATTCTAGCGTGTCTCACTCCCTACTAATAAAAATGGAAAATATACCTGATGTAGAAGACAAGGTACAAGCTTCATTCCAAACTCTGATATTATGCTATCGAACTTTTTCCCCTCAAAGCGCCCCAACAGAAGGCATAAACAATTTAGGAAAAACTTCTGTGTCTCTATACCACCAGTCTTGGTGTCAGAACCCTGAGGATAACTTTCTGAATAATACTGCATCGTTTAATAATTATTAGCTTCCTGATGACACAATCAATTTGGAAAAACACTGATAAAAGAAAGAGTAGAAAGCTAGAGAACCATTAAAACCAGTACAACCCCAATCAAATTGGAGAACACTAACCAGAAGTAAAACAGAAAGGTAGTAAAGTAACCTTTTACCAATATAGCTTATACATATTTCCAGTATAACTAAAAGACTTCGGAGAAAATAAATGATAGGGTCTATCATAATCCCACCCACGTACCAAACATATTTCATTAATTTTCAAGCAGACTCTACTTGTATATTCTACTTGAACATTTCTATCTTCTTAATAAAGAATAAAAACTGGTATATCTGTCTACTCCTAGAGAAAAACGGGTCAGAGAACTTGAGTATATGCAGCAAATCAGATACGGATACAATAGAAGGCCATTGCTAATTGGCAGTATAATGTTACAGTATGAAATAATTTATCCCTATCACAAAATTTTGAAACGAAGAAGATTTTCGATTATGTCTAACCTTAATACCAGACAAATACTGCTCCAACAATTCCTTGCTAGTCTTTGAGAACTTCTGATCTTCCATGTGGAGCAAGACACTGTAATGCTTCCAACAAGAAGAGAGCAGTAGAGCTCCACCTGTAGATACCTCCGTTACTGAATTCCAGATATGAAACAAACAAAAGAATGTTAAGTAAGGATCAGAAACAGAATTGGGAAAGAACAATGACAGGCTGCATTAGTCAGAGACCTGCCTCCTCTTGAGAGCCACCATGATGTTCTTTTAACTCCTCTAACCAT
The DNA here is from genome assembly GCF_000801105.2 of Raphanus sativus. Taxonomy (NCBI): domain Eukaryota; kingdom Viridiplantae; phylum Streptophyta; class Magnoliopsida; order Brassicales; family Brassicaceae; genus Raphanus; species Raphanus sativus. Next base: position 26,296,375 of record NC_079515.1, on the reverse strand, counting down.
TTCAGCACTTTGTTCAACCCCTTAGCATGCAGTAGTCGAGTTTTCCTATTCCACTGGAAGGAAGGAATTTTTTTTTTGTCAATATTTCTCGACACAAATAGTGGATAACTTTCAAAATTTAAAAACACAGATCAAGCATCTTCCAATGAATCGGTGAACATACAGCAAAGAGACACTGTACAAGGCGCATCAGCTCCTCCAGGTGGTTCCACAGTATACACTTTGTCTCACTGGTTGCGTCTTCAGGTCGAGAAATCTGCTTTATTTTCTTCTCACTAATACTAGGTATCAAGGCAACCGGTTGATGAGACCCCGTAATAGTAGTCGATGGCTTCGCTCTATTTGCAGAAGCATCATTACTCTTCGCTAAGGCTCCAGTAATTGACAGCAAGCAATCAGCAGCAGAAACAGAAAGACGAGATGGCACCTCATATCCATCCTGCAAAATGCTAAACAAAATAACAGATCAGGACTAGGTGGACAATGACTATGCTTAGTAACTTGCTCCAAATAAGGACGTTAATAAGTTGAAATAAATAACCAAAACACAGAACAGGAGGTGATTTTTATATCCACCACAAAAGAAGTTGTATACCTTCCTTTGCGTACAATCATCACCAAGTGAGGCACACAAGACGAAACAATCTCCACAAACATCGAATGTTTCTCCTTCATTCCTGTCAGCAAAACAAAATAACATAACCATAAAATCAAGTGAGCTACCGGCATTGAATTACATAGTAAAAAAAAAATTAACTGCAATGCTCACCGTTCCAAAAACCTTGATCCCGAGTATCCTCAGACTCCACAAGACTTCGGATAAGCAAACACCAACCAAGCGCTAAAAACCTGTCCTCGTTCCTCGAGATGATTCCAGAAAGATTTCTCGAGACGCCTTGAAAGAGAGCCTCATCTTGAAACAGCCAGTTTAGAAGAATCATAGCTGGATTACTGTGTTTACCATCCTTAAACCTTAACGTCTAAAACAAACACAAAAAGCATAAAAAAAAAATCAACTCTCCAACAATCAAGCAGGGGTTTTCTCACTAGGGTTTAAGATATTTTACATGTTCGATGATTGGTACAAGAAGCTCATCAATTGATTCGTCTCTCTCAGCAGCGTCTTTAACGGACTTGTGCAAAAACCACAGTGCCTCATCGACGGAGCCTAACACAGACAGATTACAAAGCTATCAGATAAACGAGAAGCAAACGTATATATATATATATATATATATATATGTATAAAAAGCGAAACGAAATCGGAAAACACTAACCTGAAGAGCTCTTTTGAGAATCGAGAGAGAGACGGGAAATAGAGTCGCGTAGCTTTTTAGGGCGAGCGGAGAGAAGCGTACTCATGAACCTACCCACAGTGACGGAGACCAAAGACTCCGGCTCTGATCTTCGTATCAGTTCCTCTTCCGATTTCTTCATCGTCACTAGAGTACAGCTAGTGGATAATCGGCGATTCCGATTTGGTTATTCCGTCCAATTTGAATCACTATCGCGGAGACGACGAAGATTGAGCTCTGCATATTCCCCGCTATATGATAAAACGACGTCGTTGGTTGGTTTTCAGAGTAACGGTGTCGTTTATGTTTGCTTGAAACGACTTCGTACTAACGTAGAGGTTAGGACGGAACTTTTTGAGTCGCGGATACAACAAGTATACAACCACTTGTTGGCATTTAAACTAAACGACGACGTTTTCAAAGACCTAAATATGTTGGCATGCACCTGATTCCTCCTGTCCCGATTATAAGCATATGTTTATCTATCTTATTAAAGCTGAAGTACAATTTCGGTGTGTTTGGATACTTGGATAAAAGTTTAAAAAGGAGGTTTGTTTGGAAACACGGATAACAATATTAAATGACAATTGTTTGGAAAAAAGAATAGCAGTATATTTACTTCCTTTTATTTACACATTTAGTCATTGCATTTATAAAAAACTTAGGTATTTCCTTTTTGTAATTTTTTTTATTTACAAATTTTACCACTACATTTAAAATCAATTGAAAATCTATACTATTAAAGCAGGATCCTATTGATTTTTTTACTAAAAATACCCCTTTCTTTAATAACATTGCATTTTTCATTAAGGGCAATCAAGTAATATTAATAACAAATCTATAGTAGGTCATTTTTTTAAATCCAGCCCATTGCCTACATCATTTTTTTGGGCCATTTGGGCCGATTAACAAATCAGATTCAATTTTTATTTTTTTTCGGATTGGGTTCGAGTCGGATCTTTCCAGGTCCGGGTGGGTTCGGTTCTCATGCATAAGAACCTGAAAAATAACCAAATAACTAAAATATCTAAAACGGGTTCGGTTATTTATACTCAGAGTAACCAAAGTATCCGATTCAGTTCAATTTTTTGTATCCAAATTACTCAAAAATAACCAAAAGTAACCAAAAATATTCATTCTATACAGTTTTTTTGGATAAACTTTTATCCAAACTATCATATTTTATCCAAAAATACTCAAAAGTACTAAAAATGACTACTATAGTTAACTTATGATATTAATTTAAAATAATTATAAATATAATTATAACATATATTTTTAGATATATATTCACATTTCGGGTATTTTCGGGTACTCATTTGATTTTCGGTTCGGATCGGGTTCGGATCGGTTCTTCGGATATAGCAATTTAGAATTCATTCGGATATTTACCCCGGGTCTGATCGGGTTCGGGACCCTGATTTTTGGGTTGGTTTTGGGTTGGTTCTTCGGGTCCGGATATTATGATCAGGCCTATACTCATTTAAAATGAAACACGATAAAGAAATATAAAAAGCTTAAGTCTTTTATAAAAAAAAACAAATATATGAAAATATGACATTTATTAAATATTTGTCAATTTAAAAAAAAATAAAAGAAAATAAACCCGCGCTTTAAAAGCGCGGGTCAAAATCTAGTTTTTATTATAAGATATGTTTGTTTTTAGGCCTCGGCATTTGAATCTTCGGATTGGGTCATAAGAGCATCATTAACGCAAACGCTTAATGAGTTGTTTAGTGATTTTTGGAATTAAAAAAAAAAGAAAAATGCATTATTTACTGAGAATGCGCTGCTTAATTAAGCAACAGAAGCAACATAATTTATTGGACACGTGTTGTGTTCTCATCACTCGGCGGTGAAACCGTCTTCGTCTTTCCTCGTCTCTCTCTCCTCGACGACTCTGCGATGAAGCTCTCGGCGTCTGTTGTTGTCGATCCTCCATCTCTTTCCTCGACATCTCCATGATCAATCGACAATGATCTCTCCTTTGTCTCTCTCTCTATTTCTCCTCGACGCAATGAATCTCTCTGTGTGGATCCTCCATCTCTCTCTCGACGCTTCACCGCGATGAGAGAAAGAGATTGCGAATCCGATCTCGTCACGGCGGAGACTCGCGGTGGTGGTGGTTGCTGTCCGCTGATGGATCTGATGCGCTCGGAGCCGATGCAGCTCGTTCAGGTCATTGTTCCTATGGAATCTGCTCATCTTACCGTCTCTTATCTCGGCAATCTCGGCCTCGTCAAGTTCAAAGACGTACGCTTACTTTCTCTCTCTCTTTTTGATCATCTCTTTACAACTGTATGTATACGCTTGTCTGTTTGTCTTAAGATGTTCGTTGAGCTTTGATCTTCCGAAGATTACGATCCGACTGTGGATTCATCTTTGTTTTTGATGTTAATCACAGCTGAATTCTGAGAATAGCCCATTTCAACGGACTTATGCTGCTCAGGTAACTTTATATAAGTGTAATGTATTGTGGAAGAAAGTGTGTGTGGATATCTTTTGCTCCCATTTGTTGATATTATGTTATATGAAGATCAATGTGGAGAGCTGGAAGCTGAACTTGTCGAAATCAATGCTAATAATGACAAGCTGCAGCGCTCTTACAATGAACTTGTTGAGTACAAGCTCGTTCTTCAAAAGGTATAATATCATGGGGTGTTTGTAAATGATTACACTGAGTCCGGATTTGGTTTGTAACTAATTACACCAGCTTTTTGGTTCTGTATATATATTTATTTACCTGAGAAGAAAAGTAGATACTACGGCTACCGCACTATAGATGATCTTTGGTTTTAGTGAATGTAAAGGGATTTCTATAGTGGGAAATGTATATTTACAATGTTGTTGTGGTTAAGGCGTTGGATGTGAATGTTTTTCTAGGCTGGTGAATTTTTTGCGTCAGCCCATAGAAGTGCTACTGCTCAACAGAGTGAGATAGAATCACAGCAAATGGGTGAAGACGTCCTGGAGACTCCTTTGTTGCAGGAAGTACGAAAGCTATGACTGTTCTACTTCTTTAACATGAACATGTACTCAGTCGCAATCATATATTTTTTATTTTTTTTAAGCACCCCAAAATAAACAACTACCATTGGAAGATATTTAATTAGAGGTTGCTTAAGATATTGTTTAACACTTATTTATTGTTAAAAATTGATTAAGCATCCCCATTAGAGTTGTTGGGTTAATGATGCTCTAACCAGTTATTTTTGGGTCTGGATTCTTCGGTTCCTAGACATTTAGATCTATTAAATACTTGAAAACCTTTTGTTCTGGTTCAGGTTAGTTTTTTTGGGTCCGGACCGATTCAGTTCTACAATTAAAATACATGAATTTTCGAATCTAAATCGGATTTGGATATTTAGCATCTTAAAAGAATACGAAATACAAAATTCCTTCAAATTTAGTCAAAACATGTTATATGTATTTAAAAGTTTTGAAATAATTTAAAATAAACTATTAATAATTGAAAACATATATTTTTAACTCTAAATTTTATAGCTTCGTATTACTTAAAGAATATTCCAAAAATAATAACCAAGATTATTAATAAACAATATTTCAACTAAATAATATATATAAATAGGACAAAAAGTTATAGTTTTTTTTTAATATATGTTTTTAAGCTTATTTTTATTGGGTCGAGTCTATTTGAATCGATCTTTTCGAGTTTAAATCTATTCGGTCTATTTCTTTTGTTCAATTTTTTCGGATATAAAAGTTTTGGACCTAATAAATATTTGTAAATTTTGATTTGATTTCGGATTAATTATTGTTTGGATTGATTTCGGTTCGAGTTTTTTTTGTTGATTGGGTTTAAAAAAAAATATAAAACAGGCCGTTAAAGGATTCATCAAGAGAGAGAGGCCCATATGAAGAAAAACGGTTATATATATTCATCACAAGGCGTGAAGAGAAACGGTTGGTGACGAAAATAAATAAAAAAAAGGCGTGAAGAGAAACAGAGAATCTCTCTCCCTCCGCCCTAATTTTCCTCAAAAGCAAAACCTATCCTTTTAGATAACAAATCGACAGAGATGGATTCCGTATTTAGATCGGCGAGGGAGAAGCTCGAAAAAGAACACAGAGAGAGCAGGGAAACTGGGAAGCTGAAACTCGAACGAGAGAAGAAAGACAAGGAGGCTGCTGAAAGGCAACGCCAAGCCGTCGAAGCTTCTCAAAGAGCCAGAAGGCTTGAAGCCATTGAATCCCAGATGATGAAGGTACGTAATCATTCTTACGCTGCTCCTCTAATCGTTGTGGTTTTCCTGGATCTCTCTCAATTTATATTTAGAAATTCAATTTTATTAGAAACCCCAAATTAATGAGGATCATAATATTTCCTCTCACTACATGGTTTAGGTTGAGGATAACCTTCGTGAAGAAAAAGAAGATGTCATAGCTAGAAGAGGTGGAGATTGTATTATACAAGCCATACCTCCATGGATGAAGACGAATATGCCGCAAAGGATAGCAAAAGAGAAATATGAGGATGTTTTTGAATGGGATGATGCAGAAGGTGCTGAGTGGGAAGTAGGAGACGCTCCTGGTACAGGTCTGTCTCTTTTGCAGTTTACTTTTACTCCCAATTCGCCTAATTAGTTTTTGTCATTATGCAACAACAGCAACTCATTAGTACAAGGACCTTGCTTAGCTTTGTAACTTTGTTTTTGTTTCGACTAGATAACCGTAGTAGAGCTTTTGCATTTGCTCAGAAAAGTCAGATTTCTTTGATTGTGTAGAGCTTCAACACAACATGAAGTTAAAGAAAGAGTTTAATATAAAAAATGATTATATGTTTGATGATTAGCTTGGTTACTTTTCATTTTTCTTTATTTGCAGGAAGCTGTCAAAGGTTTACTTGGAATGTGAGAGCACAAGAAGAAGAGAAGAATAAAACAACGGCTGCTGGGAAGAATACTGAAGGCAAATAGATTAATCATTGATCATATAGAATGATGATGATGTGGTTTCAGTGCGGATTAAGTTATGGTTATGTCAAGTGTGCTTCACTTCTAAATTGTTTGGTCTCTGTGTCTTTCCATCGTGTTTATGCAGCAAGACTCGTCTTTTATAAGATAAATAATTTTCAACGTAATCTAAACCTATTTTATCAATAGTTTGTACGTTTTTTTGTATTTATACTTTTCGAAGCTGACAAAAGGTTGGACGAGATTTTATTTACCAAGAAAAAGATAACCAGAGACATGTAGTTGGTCCTCTTTTTGCTACTGCTCTTCCTGAGATCATGGAACAGAGACATCGAGTCATCGACATGATTCTAGTTAGCTTTGTTCTACCTTGTTTTTGTCTCTTGTTCTCACCTTGTTTTTGTCTCTCGCCTCTTGGGCATTGACAAAATCTTAGAGGAGTAATACGAGGGAGGATATCATCATAATGTTGAGGCTCAGAGCCAGATTTATTGACGTGCAAAGAACGAATTACTATCGTCTTTGGCGGGCGGTGACCCAAAATGCCTTAAAGGGAACGAAATCTTATTGACATTGTATAAAATTATATAATTATTATTCCGCATATATGATTTTACAAATTATATTCATGTTATTATTTATATAAAATAATTACACAAAATAAAAGGAAAATATTTATGACAATTATATTTTTTTTTTAAGTTTTATGTTATTGTAGTTGTTAACTAAGGTTAATTTTTTTTAATATATGTCGTTTTACTACTTCTTTTAGTTTTATCTTATATATAATGCAAAAAAAATATTTCACAAAACAAAATTTGTATCTGAATTTTTAAGATTATTTGTATTAACAGAAATAAATGAGATATCCGTAAGTATTCGTAAATATCTGCAAATATCTATTTATTTTTCGGATATCTGTTTCTCCAAATATCTGTATTTTTCTGAAGCAAAGCAAATCGAAAATTAAATATCTATAACATACAAGCAAATCAAAAATACGATATGTGCCAAGGCTTACAAATATGGTATGCAATTTTTATTGTAATTCGTGTAATTTCTTTTTATAAATAAAAGTTAGTCGACAATAGACAAAGTCTATCAAACTCATAAAAAAAAAATTTTGTTTAAAATATTTATACACAACAACCAAAAACTTTATGCTAATTTATCAACAATATGGATCTGAATGATGATCACAATTTTGATAATATAAGCTGTACAAAATTAAAATGCAATATGATCGAATTGCGGTTCATGTGGTTTTTGGAATAAGTATGGTTTTGATAAAATTATTGGTGTGAAATTGTGTTTGGTTGGTAAAAGTATTATATGCGGAATTGAAAAATAAAGTAAAATTGAAATGAACAATAAATATATCAATATAATTGATACAGCTAAAAATTAAAATTTTCTATTTAGTGTTATTAGTGTACAATTTTATTTACTACTTAGAACTTTTAAATACCAAAATTCATCTGAAATAAAATACATGTTTATCTATTAAAAACTAAATAAATACAATAAATAATTATATTTATAAAAATAAAAATAATTCTTTTGATCGAATAACTAATATGCATATAATTTAAAGTCACTAATTACTTTTGCTTATCATAAACATATTAAATTTTATAAATATGATGAGTGTATTCAGTTTCATCACTATAGCGAGGCTGCTTGAGCTTAAATTTAGTAATTATACTAACCAATTTTTACTAACATTAATTATTCTAAATTACTATAATACTCAAAAAGATACGTATAAATAAATTTTATATCACATTTTTACTATATATTTTATAAACTATGTAAACTATTAATTATACCTTACAAATATGTATGCAGTGCCGTCCCAAAGTTTAGGGTGACTTAAAACGCCATTAAATTACGAGGTCTTTTATAGAAGTACTAATGATACATAGTAGTACAAATAATACAAAGGTATAAAATCATTGAATATAGTTAGAATAGAAAATATTTTGGACAAAGGAGGGATCAAACAAGAGTGTATGTTAACTCAAAGCTTTTTCAAGAAAAATAACCTTAGGCTAACTAACTTGTTATGTTGTGGCCCTAAAATATTCAATATCTTTTATGGCCTAAAGCAAGTGTTTTACTTGTTTTATACCAGGGACGGGTCTGTCTGTATGTTAGTCATTTAAAAAAAAAGTATGTATGTCGCTTGTTAAGTAAAAGAAAAACAAAATTCTCTAGTTTTGACTTTTGATACACAGACAAAGAATGAAGGAGAACACTGAATTATTCTATTTCAATTTCACGTAACTCTAGAAAATATTTACTGTGTTAAGTAAAAGAAAAAAAATTATATAATTTTGACTTTTGATACACAGACAAAGAATGAAGGAGAACTTTGAATTATGAGTCTATTTCAACTTCACGTAACTCTAGAAAATATTTACTGTGCAGAGATGGTTTTATAGTGAACCTCATGGTTTTGTACGAAAAGAAAAATACGAAGTGTTTTTAATTTTCAACTAGATTTTGATCCGCGTTTCGAAAGCGTGAATTGTTTAGGTTTATTTTCGAAGCATGTTTTTTTTAAATTTATAAATAAAATTTGACACGAAGTATATAATTTAGTATTTTGTGATTGTTATATATTATTATGTAACAAAATTGTATAATATTGAAGAAGAGAATTTGTGTAAAATTATATACTTTATGAATTAGTTTATTTTAGATTTTATATTTACATTTTTATATATTTATTTTTCTTAAACCTAGACATTTACTCAAATCTAAAAAATCTGAAAAATCTGATCGTGTCCGAGTCCAAAAAAATTTACATATTAGGTATTTTTGGACCAGCGGATCTTGGTTCGGAAGGATCCTACCCAAAATCCGGTCGGATACTCAACGTACATGAAATGTTTTGTATATATTAGATATATTTGAGTATTTTGGATATGTTTCGATATTACAGATATTCTTTTTTGAGTTAAGTTTTCAATTATTCTTTCAGATTTAATGTAAAATTTCAAATTTTAAAAATATATTTTTTTCGTATTTTTGTTTTTTTGGGATATATTTCGGCAAAAATTTCAGAATTTTTTTGGGTATCTAAATATATTTTCGGTATTTGTTGGGTTTTTGATTATTTTTTAATTTTTAGATTATTGTAAAGTTTTCAGGTACTTCTAATCTTTTCAGATCTTAATGTCTAAACCAACCTAGACCTGCTATGTACCCAAATATTACATGTATGTTACATGTATCTGAATTATCATTTTGAACCGACCCAGACATGGAACCAACCTAAACCCTAATTAAAAAAAATCAAATATTTATTGAGTCCAAATATTTAAGACCTCAAAAGCCCAGATGAAAAACACTTGATCCGAATATATGAATATCCAGCCCTACTCTCTCACTATATTTTGTGTATTTTATAAAGGTACTAGTGGTTTTCCGGCGCTACGCGCCGGGTGTGTATGTTTTATTCTTACATGAATTTATAATTCATTATATGATCTTAGTAAAGAAAATATGTTAAAAATATGAAAATAAAAATATATTAAAAATGATATTTTTCTAATATTTTTTATAGTAGTTAACGAACGTAGTATATTACTTTGTTTGAAATTGTTTAATTCAAAGAGAAATAACATAAGTGGCTGTTACTAATTGATTTAATAAAAATAGAATAAAAAGCTGATAATCGTAACAAAGTTAATTTAGTTAGAAATAAAGCAAAGTTGACATTTTATTTAGAGAACATACTTATATTATTAATTATTAGAATACTTATGACCTATTAAACTTGTACTAATATATGTAGTTCAAAGAATAGAAAGATAGAAAAAGTTTCATATTTTATAAATTTTATAAAAAAAATAAGGGTGAAGTATCAATTTTTGGTAAACTAATTGATGAGTATTAATACATACTTTTCAGATTACCATGTTTATTTTTTAAATATGGAGGTGCGAGTTGTATGTGTTAGTTTAGTTTGAAGGCCTCTAAAAATATGTATTTTAAAATAAGAAACATAAATTTATTTTCTATATTAATTTTGTTATAATGGAAGACTATGTCCGTCTCTTAACGAAATTCTTGTTTGTCTACCCTTATTTGCAAATATCAATGAATCTTGATAAATTTAAATATATTTTTTTAGCTAAAAATATAAATATTTGGTAAACTCCTCTATTTAATGGACAAATTCTGTTTTAACCGGAGTGGAACATTTCACCAAATCTTCTTACCTTTCCATCAAGCAACAACATATCAACCCCACCAGCTTGCCTCTTTCTTAACATTTCAGGCTTGCCAAAATTGTTGTATCCTAGTCTTAACAACATCTCTATACCGGCTTGTCTTTAACTCTGAACAATGAAACTGGGACTTCGACATGATCTGAAATGAAAAAAGTAAAGGGATTTCCACCCGAGCTCTCACACCGTCTATACATAGGCAATGAAGCTAAGGAAGCATGAATTAAATAAATATTCAATATGAGAGAGTGGGATGAGTGGGATGAGTGGGATTTCTGGATTCATGAACGGTTACGTCGATTATGTTAAAGAAGAAGAATCGTAGAGGTCCTATTCTCCATCGTCAACATCAAATTCTAAGAAACCCTGTGAAGCAATGTTTTGAAATTTGATTCGGATACTAAACCAGACGATTTACCGGGTCCTTGGGTCAAATGATCAACCGCTGATTAATATGAATTAAATTTATTATATAATAATATATTAGCAATGAAAATAAATATATAAAACTAAAGTTAATATTTTAAAATGTTTTTAAACATCAAAATAATAGTTTTATAAAATACTACAATTCCATCAAATATTTTTTCTTTGGTTCTTAAATTTTGGATTTTTTACAAAACCTAAATCCGATTAATATGAATTAAATTTTGGTGACAAAAAAAAATCTGATTTACATTGGGTCACCAAATCTACCGGTTCAATCGCGGATCCGGATCGGATTCAAAACACTGTTATAAACTTGTGGACATTTATGAAAGAAAGTTTAAAAATTCAATGCCTTTCACAATTAACACCAATTAAAACCCATTAAATATAAATTGATAAAATATTTTAATGGTTAAAGAAAATGCCACATGGCATTTTCCCCCCAAGGAGATAAAAAAGCCTACTTTATATATAAAGACATGCGTTAAATTGATATGGATTAAGATTTACTTGGTAATTTTTTTTAGCTAATTCAATAGAACATATTTGTATGGTTTCAAGAGTTTTTAAAATTTCTTAATAATTCTTTTTATCATAATTCTTTTTATAAAAAATTAAGTTGATGTAATCTACAATATTTATAATATGTGGATCTACAATATTTATGTGGATTTACATATTGTACTATATCATTTTACATTATATAGTTTCAAATATTTACAAACTCAAATTTAATAAAAATAGTTTGACAAATCATATGTTAAAACACACACACACATATATATATATATATATATATATATATATGTGTGTGTGTGTGTGTGTGTTTTAACATATGATTTGTCAAACTATTTTTATTAAATTTGAGTTTGTAAATATTTGAAACTATATAATGTAAAATGATATAGTACAATATGTAAATCCACATAAATATTGTAGATCCACATATTATAAATATTGTAGATCTTCAGCATAAAGTTAATTTATAGAAGAAGTGTCTTATACAAAACGAAGAGTAATAATAACAAAAAATTAAAATAAGATTTTGAGGCATGTTTTTAGTTGGATGATAATATATTGTCCTAAATTAAATATGCAGTTTATTTTAATCAAGAAGTATAAACAATAAAAAATAAAAAACATGTATGGACATGCGGCATAGATGGGAATGCACAAGAGGGTGCAACAAAAATAACGATATTAATTTGATTCCTATTCCTTTGGACTCTAATGTTTTAGGAAAGTCCCCATTAATTGATTTCCTTTAATTTCGATAACAAATTAACGATATTAGTTAATAATATCACGCATATTGGTTAAAGGAAGGAATAAAAATTGGGTAAATATATTGTATTGACTAAAATATTATTACAAATATATAAAGTAAGACCAGTAAAAACTAAGTCTAAATTCAAGAACCAGAACAAAAAAATCAAAACTTTTCTGAAACAGTTACCAATGAAGACTGTTTGGGAAATTCCTGGAAGAATTTTCGGCCAGAATCCGGCCCCTGTTTCTGCTAGCAAACCACCAGACCCACCGATGATCCCTCCTGACCCACTAGATCCATCCTCACCCCTCTCACCCAACAACTTCCAAACCCTTTCAGATACCAAACCAACAGCTAAGCTCTCGCCTAACTTCAGATTTGGCAATGTAGCCAGATCTACAACTGTTCCCTCATCCGCAAGGAAATGGATTCAAACTGTAAAAGCTTCGGCTGCTGTTTCAACTGATACAGAGATGCAATCTCTGTCTCCTGCTACTACCTCTTCCCCAGTACATGAGCCCACCGAAACCCTTGTTCCTTGAGACAAACCAAACGCATAATCTAAGATTAATCCCACCAACTTCCACTTCTCCTACCATAACTAACAAAGCTTCATCCCCACCACCCTTCCTCCTTTCCACACCTATCACCAACTCCCTAAAAAACCCAGATACAAAACAAAACCCTGTAACAGACCAAAACCCACCTTATCTCTACTGTATCTGAAAATGTTGCTCTTTCGACCTAAATAGAAAGAATAAGGACTGAAGAGGATAAGATTCTGCGACATCGTGCTCCAGTATCTATAAATTTGTCAGGTAGACCTAGGGTGCTCATCCCAGACTCAGTCTTCAAAAAGAGAGAGGAGATCCACAAAGATTTCATCATTTGTTACTTTAATGGGACGCCCCCTCCCTTTAACCAGATTCAAAGTGTTTTTCACCACCTGTGGAGCAAGGGTAAGCGCTTAGAAATCCACAATAACCCTCTTAACCGATCTGTTATTGTTCGAATTCAAAGTGAATACCTTAGATAGAAGATACTAGAGAAGAACATTTGGTATGTGGGGGACTCAATGTTCCACATAGCTCAGTGGTCTTCAGCCCATTTTAAGACTACACCACCGCTCAAAGCCATTAAAATCTGGGCTCACTTGACAGGAGTCCCCCTTGATCTGCGCCATGAAGAAGGTCTAAGTCTAGTAGCAGGACTTGTTGGGGAACCAAAGGAAACTGATGACTTTACAAAGAACATGGTAAGACTTACCTTGTCTCATGTTAAAGTGGAGGTCGATCTCACTCAGCCGCTACCTTCAGTTGTCGAGTTCGAAAGAGAGAATGGCGAAGTGGTTGAGGTTTTGGTACATTACCCATGGGTACCACAGACTTACTCACACTGTCATGAACTTGGTCATATTGTGAGAAATGTCTTTTGTATACGCCTCTCCCACTTGATGAAGCTGAAGCTGCAAAGAACAAAGCAACACTCAAGCAAAGAAATAAAAAGCAAACTTCTCAACAGAACTCCACAATAAAGAAAAAAGTGTTCAGGCCTGTTTCCACCTCTCAAATTCCTCATGTTCCTGTGGACTTAACGGAAATTGATGCTATGGAGGTTGCTATTACACCTGAAGTATGCTCTGATACTCTAAAGTTTGTTGAGTCTGCTGACGTGGCTTCTTCTTCTCGTCATGTTCCCACCACTAACCCAATCTCCCATTTTCCCAATCATGTAACCTCCTCAAACTGCCAGCCCATTCATGCCTCAATCTTTTCATCCTCCTCCTTCAACTCCCATGAGCCTCCTCTCAGACCTTCCTTAAAAAGATCTTGTTCCTCCCCTATCCTTTCTCCCCCTTCAATTTCCACTTCAAACCCATTCTCCCAACCACAAAATCAGCTTTCTGACCCATCCACCTTAAATAAACCAACCCTTTTTTCTCTCCCACTTTCTACCCTCCCATCAGTGTAATCTTCACCTTTTGTTAACCTGGGTTCCTCTATTCTTTCAGAGGACCCTCCTTATACTTCTCAATGAGCGTAAAACTCTTTTTTGGAATGTCTGGGGACTTAATCTCCCGACTAAACATAGACGTTTTGCTTCTTGGCTTAATATTAACAAGCCAACTTTTGATGCGATCCTCGAAACACATATCAAGCAGCCTAGTTTAACCCCAATCATCTCTTCCATTTGCCCAAATTGGAAGTTTATCTCTAACGATTCTTCTGACCCTGATGGTAGAATCATCCTCATATGGAGGGATACTGTTGATGTCCAGATTCTCACCAAGAGCAGACAGTGTATAACATGCAAGATCACCTTCCCAAATCATCAGCCTATCTATTACTCAGTAGTTTATGCATCGAACTTGACTGCCGAAAGAGTGGAGCTTTTGAAACAGCTCATACATATACAAACAGTCCTGGATCTTGAAAACAGCTGTTGGTTCTTATGAGGAGATCTAAACCAGATTCTTCATCCCATGGAGCATTCAGAGCCAAGCGTTGTAGTCCCTGATTTTGAAATGTATCAACTACGAGACTGCTTAATTCAACTGGGGCTGTTTGATCTCAGATACATTGGACCTACCCTAACCTGGATCAATTCCCAACCTTCAGACCCAATTTCAAAAAAGCTTGATAGGCTACTCACCAACAACACATCCATTGCTTCCTTCCCCCACGCCCTGGCTTCCTTTTTACCCCCTCTTTTCTCAGACCATTCGCTTTGTATCCTAGACCTAGCTTTTACCCTCCCCTCAGCTGGAACCCAACCTTATAAATTCCAAAACTACCTTATAAAGCACCCTGGTTTCGCTCAGCTTTAAACTAGTCTCAAACTCTTGTGCAGCTCTGTTGGAAACTGAAACTAATCAAGAGTGACCTTAAACTTCTAGATAAAGATAACTACTCTAAGATTCAAGAAAGAGTGAGTGAGACTAACCGTTTGTTACAACTTGTGCAGGTTGAAGCCCTCCAAAATCCAAGCCCCGCCTCGTTCCTAGCTGAAAGAGAGCTGCATCAAAAATGGAATTTTCTTCGTGAGATAGAGGAAATATTCTTCAAGCAAAAGTCAATGATAAATTGGCTGAGGGAAGGAGAACTCAATACAACTTATTTCCACCGGATCTGTCAGATTAGGGCGACTTATAACGTAATTCGAGTCTTCATTTCCATCACTGGCGCCTGGATAACAGATCCCCAGGAAATGAGTAACCTCGCTATCAGCCACTTTAGATCAATCCTTGGATACCAACCTCTAATGCTCGTCACACGGCCTGAATGGTTTCAAGATCTGCTCAACTTCTCAATCCCTCAACATCTACTTCCCATGATGCTTCCCTTGCCAACAGAAGAAGAGATCAAATCAATATTCTTCAAGCTCAACCCTAATAAGGCTCCTGGTCCGGATGGCTTGACTTCGGAATTCTTTAAAGCGACATGGGACATCCTGGGCTCTGAGGTCTCCACCTCAATAAAGAACTTCTTTGCAAGCAACTTCCTTCCTGCAACAACAAATGCAACAATCCTTACTCTGGTTCCGAAATTTCCTGGTGCTTCAAAAGTGATTTCAGACCTATATCATGCCTAAACACCATATACAAAGTTATTTCTCGGATTCTAGTTAGGCGACTAAAGCCCCTGCTTTCTTCGCTAATACTACCGACCCAAACAGCTTTCGTAAAAGGGAGATTACTGGTGGAAAACACAACGCTAGCAAGAGAACTGGTTAATGGGTATCACAAAAACAAGGGAGCAAAAAGAATTACCATTAAGGTGGACATAGTGAAGGCGTTTGATACTCTATCCTAGTCCTTTTTATTCTCATGTCTTCAAGGTCTTCAGCTACCTGAAAGATTTATCCGGCAGATTAAAGCGTGTGTTACAACATCCAACTTCATGGTAGGCTACAATGGTTTGGTGCATGGCTACTTTAAAGGAAAAAAAGGAATGAGATAGAGAGATCCTTTTCCCCCTTATCTATTTGTCATTGCTATGAATTGTCTCTCTCACATGTTAAATAAGGCAGCAAGGCAGAATATATTCAACTACCATACAAACTGTGCACCGACAAAACTCACTCTCCTATCGTTCGCGGATGATCTCCTAATCTTCATAGACGGTTCGATTGAATCGGTGCAACAAGTATTGCAAGTGTTGAATGAGTTTGAAACACGGTCCGGTTTGGCTGTGAGCATGCAAAAAACTAGCTTTTATGCTTCAGGATTGTCGGTAGCGGAAACAGATACAATACAAGCTGCGACTGGAATGGCCTTGGGCTCCCCCCTTCTGGTACTTGGGTGTCCCCCTCAACTCAAAGAAGCTATTCCTGACAAACTACGAACCTCTCCTGCACCAAATAAAAACAAGATTCTCATCTTGGTCTGTCAAATCTCTATCTTTTTCAGGACGCTTGCTACTCATAAAGTTTGTGATTGCAGGGATTACTACCTTCTGGTGCTCGGCCTTCAACTTGCCGAAAGCGTGTATCAACCGAATCAATTCTCTGTACAGCATTTTCCTGTGGAAAGGCAATATTGAAGGTCACAACTCAGCCAGAGTTTCTTGGGAAACGGTGGTGCTGACTAAACGACAAGGAGGCCTAGGGGTAAAAGATTTGTGTACCTGGAATAAAGCATGCACGCTTCGACTTCTTTGGCTCTTGTTTTTCAGGCCAGATTCTGTGTGGGTGCAATGGTTCAAAGAGGTTATTCTCTAAGGATCGCTGCATAACTACTGGACAACAACACCAAAACAATTATATTCCTGGCTAGTTAACAAGCTTTTGAAACTCAAGCAAGTTGTGTTCCCTCTGATAAAGATGCGTTTGCAAAATGGGGAATCAACAAGGTTCTGGTCAGCTAACTGGACTCCATTTGGAGATCTCACTACTTTCTTATCAGGGACTAATTCAAGAATGGGAATACCTCGCAATGCCATGGTTTCAACGCTGTACTCAAATGGAGTTTGGTGTCTTCCTCCAGCTACGTCAGAAGCTCGGATACAGCTCTATACTCACCTCACGACTCTTCACCTAACTGCAAATCAAAACTACTATGAGTGGAAAATCGAAGGTCGTGTGCACAACACTTACAAAACATGCACCGTCTACGATTATCTACGGGAGAGTAAACCTGATGTCCAATGGCACGGTGCGGTCTGGTTCTCCAAAGCTATTCTGCGCCACACTTTCCATACTTCGCTTGTAATCCAGAATTTCTTGCCTATTAGAGATCGACTGATAAGTTGGGACCTACAGGTGGATGATCGTTGCCTCCTATGCAATGCTCAACCGGAAAGTCGTGATCAGAATTACTTCTCTTACGCCTTCAGTAATGATTTGTGGCAGACTGTAACAAGAAGGTTGCAGCTACAACCGTCAACTACATGGCAGGACACTATTGATCGGATGATCTCTCTTCCTTCGCCGCTTCCTCATCGTCTCCTTATACTCCTAGCTTGGCAAGCCACTCTGTATTGGCTCTAGAATGAATGGAACGCTCGTCTCCACACAGCGACATTCCGATCAGCCAATCAGATTTTCACCATTATGGACAGGCAACTAAGGAACAAACTACAAAGCTTCAGGAAATCGAACCCGCCACGTTCTTCAACTATGATGCAAGATTGGCTCCGGTTTGATTGATCTCGACTACTTCTCTCTCTCGTCTGTCTTCTTCTCCTTCGGTGAAAACAAAGCGACGATTGATTCTACTGTTTAAATTAGTTACTGGTAATTGGGTATTGGGCTAAAATTGATTGTGCTTTTGGACTCTGATCAAAGTAAAGTTTATGGGCTATGGGCTTTTGTAAAAAGTTTTTATTTTTCTTTTATTCAATATTAAGAATGCAGTTTACAAAAAAAAAATTATGTCTAATGAAAAGCTCCAAACAACATTTTTAAATAGATTTATTAAAACTTCTTCTCTTTTTATAGTATTGACTAGATCTCGATCCATACAACTGTACGGGTGATTATTTTTATTTTTATACATGTAACTATTTGGTCTACATGATTAGTGGTATATAATTTTAATATTTATCAATTATTAATATTTTATTATATATTTTCAAATATAATAATTTTATAGTTTGTATGCATGTATTTATTTTTTATTTCAAATTATTAGTGATATCTCTCTTATTAATAGATGAACACTAATTAAAACCTTACATTGTATGATATTTACGAAAATTTCCATTCAACTTTCTATTAAATTAGATATTAATTTCCATTATAGTTTTATTTTAGATTTTGATCATACATACATATTAATCGAATTATACGTATGATTTAAATCTTTGACTAAATAATCTACATTAAGTGTAATTAATATCAACCTGCATTAAAAGTATTATATTAAATTAATATCGCAAATTTAATACAAAAGTGTACATGATTTTAGTATAATTAAAAAATTAGTTAGATACTTAAAAGGTTTATTTTAGTAAAAATTAAATATACATGTATATTATAAATAATAACGAAATTAATTAAATATTTAAAATATTTGTTTAAGTGAAAACAAAATATACATTTATATTTTAAATAAATACAAATGTATATTTATATTGTAAATAAAAATGTTTGAAAAGATTTTGTTGGGATGTAATTTAGAGAAAATCTTGGAATATCTATTTGATTTGTTTGTTAAGAATAATTCAAATATATATACAAAAAATCATTAAGTAATTTTTTAAGGCGTGGTCCAAATAAAAAATCACATATGAAATAAATCATAACTTCTATTTTAATATTTTAGATGTTTTTAAATATGTGTGAAATTTTATCTTTTCTATTTTTTCAAAAACGCTTTTATGCCCAGATATCATAAATGGTGAAAGCGTAGCAGTTTTTATAAATATGCTTTGAAATCTGCGTTGAACAAGTCACCAACCACAACTGTAAAATAAACCTGGCTACGATATGTGCAATAAATTAGGGATGACTATATCATTGCTGATTAAACTTCCTCTGTATTCACTGACAAAAGAAAACATCCTTTGTATTCATTAGAAAGAAAACAAAATAAAATTTCCCTTTAAAGTGTTTCAGAAAAAAAAAAGAATTCCGTTTAAAGATAAAATAAAACTTCCTCTGTGTTAATTTGAAAAAGTAAAATAAAATATCCTTCTTAAAAGCCCAAACTTATGTGATCGGTTGAACTGTGAAGCAAAAATCATATGTAAAACGTATTTGGAATAAATAAATGTAACATTTTAGAAAAATAATTTATATTTTTATATTTTTATGGTTATTAACTTATTTGTTTTATTTGTAATCTTTATTTGTTTTATCTGAAATCCGTGGTGTTCATACCAAACCAAAAAAAAACAGTGGTCATACTGAAAAACTAAACCCATTTAGTTTGTGTACATATGAGATCAATAGATCCACAATAGTTAAGTACTATAATGAATCATATGACATCATTCAAATATTGGTTAAATTGTTTTTTAAGCTAAAGGCCTCTTTTAAGTTAAGACTATAGTGGTTAAAATGGCAAAAGTCACATGTTAACATCTCAGATTATGGTGATGATTGTTTAGATAGTTTTTAGATTTTAGTTTTTGGCTTTTGGTTTTTAGTTTTTAGATTTTGATTTTTAGTTTTTGATTTTTGTTTTTGGTTTTTGTTTTAAAAATTGATGAAATATTTATTTTATTTTAAAAATTTTGTTGTAATCTTAGTTTTTAAAAAACTGGAGTGATTATTTTATTTTAATTTTACTATATTATATTATTTATTAAATAAATTTATTTCAAAAAATGCAAACCAACCAGATAAACCAAAATACATAGTATATATGACATTACATAATTAATGCAGTAAAAAGACAATATAAAAATCTACTCAAAATAAAAATTAGTTTTATTTAAAAAAACTTCTATAATACAAATATAATAAAATATTTTATTTTAAATACTATTCACTTCCACACATATTAAACAATATAGAATTGGTAGTTAATTTATTATTTAAACATACTAAATAAATTTTAAATAAATTTTTATAAATTTTACTTAAAAATAATAAACCATTAGCTATCAATTTATAATTTTATTTATTTTTCTTATACTCATTCATAATATAGTAATATTTTACTAAAAATATTCTGAAAATCCATAGGACAAGTTTTGAAGAAAACTTATGAAAACCTTTGTTTTTTTGGTTTGTTTATAAATAGATATTTATTTTTTAAATAGTTTCTCTATATTTTTTATTGGTGATTTCTATAAATATTAATACATGAATGTACAACTATATAGTTTAGAAAAAAACCAACGGCAGTTTGTAAATAAAAACCAAGAAAACATAGATTTTAGTTTTTGTGTAGAAAGACGTAGTTTTCTCAAAAATGGATTTCCCTAAACTTTAGTAAATCTATTTTAGAAATATTTTACTCTTTTTATTATTTTAAATGGGTTTTAAGGTTTTTGCATATGGATTAAGAAGAAAATACAAATTTCTATATAATTTATTTTGGTTACATAAAACTATTATTAAATGAAACTAATTCAATCAATAAAAAAATCAGTATTTTGTGTAGTTAGACATAAAATTCAATGATATTAAATTTTATCTAGAATAATGAAAATATCAATTATTTTGAAACAAAAAAAAATTCCTCTAAAGATCATTTAAACTGATACAGAGGGAATAATTGATAAAACTAGATTTTAGAAAATCAAAAACTAAAAACATTTCAAAAACCACAAACAATCAATTTATGTTGCGGTGACAAAAAAAAAATCAACATATGTTGCTTTTATAATTATGGATGGTGGCGATATAAAGGAGAAAGAGTAGATGAAGCGGTGCTTGGAGTGGGACCGGGGTAATCTTCTTTGATACGCTTAATCAGAGCTTGAATCATTACAGTAAGCGGCATGGGTGAATCTGACATGACTGCTGATGAATTTGACAGATCGAAATAGATATAAATTAAGTTACTATAATTCTCCGGTTCCAAAGGACTTTATCTAGTGTTGTTGTTATCTATTCTATTAATTCTTCAACATAAGTTACTATAATTCTCCGGTTCCAAAGGACTTTATCTAGTGTTGTTGTTATCTATTCTATTAATTCTTCAACATGACCAATTGATATAAGTTATGTCCATCTATTATTTTCCATTTCTCACCACGTATAAAGCATTACATATTTTTCTAAAATACTAGATTAATAAGTGCTTCGAAATTTCCGTAACCACCACGTATGTTGTGGCCCCACAAACCTGTTAAATTTTTTAAAACTTTGTACCACGTATATGTTTTTTCTGCTACACCTTTTTAATATACATATACATTTCTGTAACCACCACATATATTTTTCTAATGTATTGAAAATTTTAGAAATTTATTTTAAAATAATTTCTTATATGTATGTGGTACAAATGTATAATTATACAATTTGAGATATTTAATATAGTAATCAAAAATTATATTAAACTAATATTAAATACAAATATGATTACAAAAATAACACAAATATAAAATTAAATTTCTCAAAAAAGTAAAACAAAGAACATACCACACTTTCAAATTAAAACAAATATATTTCTTAAAAATATAAAACAAAAATATATCTGTCCTTTTAAGAATGGATCATAAGTTTGGTCCAACTATTTGAAAAATCGATTTGCGAATATGGGTTATGAGTATTTTATGCGGGTGAATGTGGGTTGGTGGATTTTGGATCGCGGCTACCCGTCGACCCGCAAAGTATTTAAAAAATAAAAGTAAAAATTAGATATTTTACAAAAAAATATAGGAATTTAAAAATATTAATTTAAAATTTAAATCATGTATAAGTTTTTAATATAAATATATTTTTATAATAATTAAATTAAATAATGATTTTAAAATATATATAACCCGCAAATAACCACAAAATTAAGCAGAGTAGGTGCGAGTACAAAATTATTTGTTTGCGGATTGTGCGGGTCATATTTTTAACAAAACAAAATTGAAAACCCGCAGGTTGGCAGATCAGCGGGGTGAGTTCGACCTGCAACCCAGCATTAATCGTGCGCATACCGGATCAATTTTTAAATTGTTATTATTTAATAAAATATATTTTGATTAAAATTTATACACAAATATGATTACAAAAATACAAATATAATCAGAAAGAAAAACAAATATAAAACAAAAAAATTAAAACAAAAAATACCCGCCTTTTTAAGGGCGGATCAAAATCTAATATTATTCTATTAATTCTGCAGCTTGCCCTATTGATAAAAGTTGTATCTATTTTTTAAATTTTATAACTGCATCTACAATATAAAGTAAATATAACTGCACTAGAATATTATTTAACCGTACGTAACTTACTAACTTCCTTATTTTCATCAAGAGCATACAATATATGTGGGGCCCATGTTCTATCACTTACTTTCTTCTACAGTTTTTTATTTTTTTAGCAGTTTTTTATAATTAGAAAACACAATCGTGATAAGTGATTATTTCCCATACAAAGCCAACAAATCTTTCATCCTTTTTTTTTGATCAACAAACGTTTCATCTAAATTTTTCAGGAAACTTGGGTTAAAGCTAACAAGTCGATTATAACAAATCGTCATAAGTTATAGTTGTTGTTGAAAACACTTGGATGATAACTTTAGAGAAAGTTGCAGGAAACTTAAAAAGATGTCTTTAGAAAGAAGAAGATTTAATAACGATTATGCCATTAATGAAAAAAAACAAAAATAAAAACTAAAAGATCTTTTCCGGATCACGAGACCAATTAGTTTAATAGGTTAACGGGTCTAAATAGATTTATATTATTATCATAGGTCAAAATTTTTAAATTTATATTTATGCTATTAAAATTCATAGATTTATGACGTAACTAACTAAACGAATATACATAACAAATAGTTGTACAAAACAAATAGTTGTACAAGATCTATAAGTTATATGCAATTTGTACAAACCCAAACTTTTTTCTTTTTACTAACCCAGATTTAATAAATGGATATACGTATAAGGCTTATATGTTATATGTAGTTTCTTCAAACCCAAACTAAATATACATATTTTCAAACAGAACGTTCAACCACATTCTTATTTAGGAATGAGAATACATGTGATGTTTCAAAATATAAATACTGATGTTACATTTTCATAAATAATATTCCATCATGAGAAAATAACGGGAACTTGGACAATGATAAATCCTTTTGATTGGCATTGAAATTACATATTTAAATTATTGTATTGTTTTGACCAAAACGAAAAAAACAAATTAAAATTATGATCCGACCTCAACTTTCAAACCATATATCTTATTTAAGTTTCAAATATTATTTTATTCAAATCAAAATATATAACTGTATATGAATTTTGATAATAGATAAAAGGTTTATTATAAATATATTCTTATATATCTTTACAATTATTATATTAAAGAATTATTGTTTAAAAAATACAACTCGCAGATAACCGCAAAATTAAGCGGAGCGGGTACAAAATTATTTGTTTGCGGTTTATACGGGTCAGATTTTTTGATCAGAACAAAATTGAAACCTGCGGATTAACGGGTCAGCGGGCCGGGTTCGATCCGCAACCCATCCTTAACCGAACGTATACCGGATCAATTTTTAAATTGCCGTTATTTAATAATATATATTTTGATTTATACACAAATATGATTACAAAGAAACATACGAATACAATCACACAAAAAACACATATATAAAAACTAAATTTAAAACAAAAATATACCCGCCCTTTTAAAAGGCGGGTCAGAATCTAGTTTGAAAGTAATTCTTGGCATTTTAACCTAGATCCCAATATGATAAACGGAATCGATGTGAAAATATCTGATTCGAAACTGAATTAAAAATTTATAAATATTTTTTAGGTTTAAATTTTGTACCTAAAAACCCAGAATAGAAAAAAAAATGATTCAACCGGATTCGAAAATAACCGACCCAAATAAACTGATCCAATATTGTACTCAATTTAAAGTTATTTAAAACTCTAATTTTTTCTGTTCTATTATATACATATATATATATATATGATTTTATAGTTTAGTTGAAATATCTTTTATTAACAATATTTGTTATTATTTTATAACATTTTTTGGTAATGTGAAATTTTAAAATTATATTTAAAAATATTTTATTTTAATTATTAATACTTTAGCGTAAGTTATTTTGTAAAATTTTAGATATATATGATAAATAGTGATTAGATATAATATGTCATGTCTTTTTAGATTTTAAATATCTGAATTTTATATCCGATATAATTCGAAAACTGCATATATTTTATAGGTATTACAATTATAGATCTAAACTGATTTAGAATCGATAAAACTTGATTTAATACCGATCCGAAAAACTATAGATACTTGTATAGATCTAAATTTCCAAATTGAATTTGATAGGACGATCCAAAAATCTGGATATCCAGACTTAGTCGAAAGTACGTAGAATAGCTCTAGGCTTTGTAGCCTCAATGATTCGGTGAAGCCCCTCCCTAAAAGTAAAATGCCATTATTTCATAACATCAAAAATCTTGAAATTAAGATCTTTTGCAAATATTATGTACACTTCTCTTTTTAAATTGTCATAAATCGAAAGGGGTGTGTTAAATCATTTGTTTGTCAGGTTTAGTCTCTTTTACAAGTTAATCAGGACCAATATAATTAATTAAACATTACTATAAAATTTAGACAAATAAAGATTATGTCACACAAAAGAACCAAAATTTCTAGAATGGCACCAATTTAAGATATGACTGGTTTTTCTGTTATTAATCATATAAATGTAACTTTTGTGGTTGCAAATAGTTATTGGTGTTTTGAAACAATCACAAAATGTTACAAATTGTTTTAAACCGTTCTATTTTTTTAAATCAAAAGCTAGTTTCAACTAATGCTTGCGGTTGTTGACGGTTATGCAATGATAAATATTTTTCCTGAAAAAAAAATTAACTAAAACATTCAATAAAATATTTAAATTGAAATAATAGAAATGGTAAAATGTATTCATATTATATTTTAATTTATATTATAAAATTTTAAAACAAAACTATTTTATATAGTTTTTAAAAATTTAATAGTATGATTTCAAAAATATAATTTTTATATTTATTATAATATTATGATTGTTAATACTTTTATAATTTTATTGTTAATCTATTATTTACCAGCTATTGAATTTAGTAGTTAACCAGCCATAAAAGTTTCGTAAATACATTAATTTATAACCGATATATCAATCTTATAAATCTCTAAAAAATATTTAAAACTACAATCACCTACATCTGCAAACTCACGTAACTGTACCTGCAACCGCTAAGTTTACATCAGTCATTACCTATTACCTTGAGTGTTTGCTTAGCAAACTTATTATACCAAAGCTAGGCGTGATTATATTTTCTGATTTTTAAGATTGAACAGAGTTTTTAAAAAATTATGCATAACTACAATCTTGGACTGTAGTGTCTTGAAGAAATTGATTTAACAAAGAAACAAAGCCCAAAAGTAATGGGCCATTGACGGATATCTGAATCAAAGAACCTGCACACAACGGTCTGTTTGACCGAGAAATCTAGTCGTAGACCGTCCGAACCTCCTCTCATATGCGTGACAGGAGACAGCTGCCATTATGTCATTGTTTTCACTAAAGCAATATAAACGAAACTTCACAGAAACTTTCTCTCTCGTCGCTAGCTTTCTCTTGCTCTCTCTCTAGTAGATATCAGAGGCAAGCTCCTCTAGTTTCAAGCTAATGTTAGATCTTTAGTGTATTTTGATAGGTTTTCAAAATGGGTTTGTTAATTTCTTAAGAAAAGTTTAAACCTTTTGGTTCATGCATATTTCATACGACCTTAACTAGCTCTAATTAAGCATTCAAACTTTCAGTAAAACTAGCTTTGTCTCTCGGCGTTCAGATCTAAGGCAAAGCTCTCGTCTTGGTTACGTATGGGGTTTCTAAATAAGTCGAAACTTTTTTGCACAGATTTTCAAATGGGTTTGAGTAACTTATGAAAAAGTTGAAATCTTCAACGTTTTTTTGCGTGAATATTTTCAAGCAAAGATCAGCTCGTTCCTGACTTTTGAGTCGACTTTTGAGCCGACTGTGTAATATTACTAAGCAAAAATTGTATCTTCCGCGAATGTTTTATTTTTCATTGTTTTCAAATGATCTGTTTGCGTAATATTTTCAACGTATTGGCCTACCAGAAACGCTTCAGGATGCTTCACTGGGTTCATATGAATTTTGCATATTTGTGAATGTTGAAATCTTTTGAATGTTTTGGCACAAATTTCTGAAATGGGTTTGAGCAATTTGTTAGAAAGTTGAGAGCTTTTGAAATGTTCTCTCTCACTTTTTCAGCACTAGCCTCTAGTTTCTTCCCGTATGTACTCTTGTATTAATGTCTTTGCTATTTTGTTTTGCAGATCAACAATGGAACAAAATGAGCCGATCATCATACGATTGCGAAATCATGAGAACCAAGTGTACACTAGTCTTATCGGAGTAGGCCCTCACACTTTTCGGGTTTCTTTCAACACAGGGATGCACGGGATCTGGATTCCAGGAAGAATTCCCCGTGTTGCCAACCAGGTGAATGCCTACGATGGAGATGTGTCACCCACGTACCTCGAATTTCCTGGTAATACTTTCTTGAAGTATGTCCATGTCTTTTTATGTCCAGTAACAAAATAAAAAAAAACTGAGGAAAATTTGTGTGTTTGGGCTTTGTCGTATAAGGAACGTTTGACTCGATTAGGTTGCGAAATGGTGCTGTCACCATATCCGGGAGGAGGAAAACCGAGTACATTCTGGTAGGACACACGGGAAACTATGTTCTGTTTGGTCCACAAGAGTTCGTAGTCTATCGAAGAGTTGTTCCACGTCAGTTTTACCTTAATCTTCCCTATGATGGGTTTGTGGGACTTGGATTTACTCCGCCAGCCAATGTTGATGCAGTGGGTGCTAATAATCCAATCTGGTAAAATACCTTTTACGTTTCTTTTATTAATTTTAATTAGTTACCACTCTAAAAGTCATTAATGAAAACTTAGGTGTCCCAATTCCCTTTTAAATATATGACGTCTCCATATCTTGCATTGCGTTTGCATGTTTAATAATATGAATGCTTAATTATTTGTTTTTAGCACGACAATGATGAACCAGGGTTTGCTAGGAAGCAATCGATTTTCTCTTTATCTGCGAGATTACTATTTTAATGGCGATGATGGTGGACGGCTTATCTTTGGAGGTGTTAACCAGGGACATTACTTAGGTCACCACCAATATTTTGATCTCGTCAACAACTTGAACCAATGGATGATTCATATGTACTCAGTTTCTGTTGCAGGTCATCTAGGTAATAATCACTTGTTTATTTGAAAGATGATTTTTTTTTTCTAATAAAGTAACCAAAAACTATATTATTCTTTTGTTTGCAGCACAATTCTGTACTAAAGTTCTCATAGACAGTGGATGCAAATACATCTATGGGCCTCCTGTAAGTAAATTTACTTAAGCTAATGAGTTTTTTTTTTCTTCTTTTTTCTAGTGTAAATCTTTAATGGATTCTCTTTGTTTGCAACTTGTTTATTAGCATATTATCTACAGAATCAACCGACAAATCCTTGGCAGAGATGTAAGTTATATTTGTGTATATAATATAATACTTTAAAAAAAAAATTAGCTTAACACTATATATGTCTGAGCGTATTTGTATAATTAATTTTTAATTAGGTACCACTTCATGGAACAACAGTACTTACTGAAGGTGAGGCAGCAGGCATATTAGATTGGCCCCATGTGTCATTCAACTTCATTGAAGGTGATGAGGATGCTTCTTTAACCATAGCTCCACACAACGTGAGTAACAAAAATCATAATTTCTCTTTTGATTGTTTTGAGTTATTTGTTTTGTAACACATAGTTTTTGTAGTATGTGATTGCTGCTGATACGGATGGACTATTCATCTCGGCGTTCCGACCTTTGGTTTTTCAACCTGGGGATGAGGGACACTTGTAAGTCAACCCAACATTTTAGTTTTGTCTTAGCAATTGTTTTGATTATCCTTTTGAAGACTACTGATACTTTTGATTTGATACAGTGTTCTAGGTCTTCCATGGCTCCGTCGATACCACACTGTCTTCGATTTTGGGCAACAAAGGATTGGCTTTGCTCTTGCTGTCCAATAAGCTTAACTTGTTTTTATGTTAAGTAACCGATTTCTATCTCTACAGTTATACATTATGGTTCTGTAATGAATACTTATGACGTTTGCTTGCTATCTTGATCTACTTCTATGACTATATTTTATTCATGTTTCTTTTTAACATAATGTGAATCACTCAAATGTCTTCTAGAGAAAATAGGATGATTTAAAACATCTTCAGCTACTGCTTGTGTGGGTAGTTCAATTTCGATCCATATCATCAACTCATAGCGAATGATAAGAGTTTGGAACCTAGTTCTCAAAGAAAACTCTGAGATTAGATGATGCAACTTCGCGTGAGAAATTTGAAAGCGCGATATCTCAGTCAGAACACTCTCACCAAGGTCACATCTTGATCAGAGTAGACATAATTCTATCAAAGGATTTATTTTCTTGCTCGTCACTGTCTTCTTACAAAGGATTGGTTTTGCTTGATCAATTTGGAGGGGTTTGTGTGGTTGATTCTTAGGAAGTTTTGTTGATTCTGCGCAAATTTGAGAGTATTACACTGGAGTTGAGGTTGGGTCTAAGAAATAAGAGGGTTTATATGGATGGTAAGGGTTCCAAGAGAGGATCCTCAGTCTGTTGCTGATGATGATGAACCTATCGGATCTCTCTTTTAAAGTTCATGAAGCACAAAAGTTCAAACAAAAATAAAGTTGAGACAAGAGGTACTGGAAAACAGAGGCGAGAGATAGGCTGTGGAGAAGAAATTGAGTGATGTAAGCAAGGATGACACCTTGGCCAATTTTAGGAAGAAACTGAAGGGGCGGAAGAAAACTGTTGGATCAGGAATCTCAAGAATGTTCATACTATTGATATGGATCACGGAGCATCTGAGCTTGGCATGGATGGTACTAAGAGCTTGGATGATATTTATAAAACCAAGGCTAAATCAAGAACAAAATCAACGGTATATTCTACTGAGGTTGGGGATGAACCGTATTGCTCAAAAGACAATGGCTGTGTTGATTCTAACATTAGAATGTGACACTCACAAGTCACAATGCTCTCTTAGATTGCAGCATGACTTTTTTACTTATTTATATACCTCTATTACGTCACTGTGTACATATTCTTGTTCGAGTTATAGAAACAAATACTACAAATATCTCTAGAATAAGAAGAATACTGAATAGTGAGGATACAGAAAGTAAGGAAAAGCTGAGCAATGGCAACGATGTCCCAACAGATGGAGAGCTCGAGGACAACCAGCTCGTGTGGCAGGTGAAGCACCTGCAAAGGCAAGTTTTTCTTTACTTCTAATTAGTGAAATGCATTGTTAGATGATTGTGAATGTGTTTGTTTTCTCTGATGACGGGAATGTTCTTTTCCTCCTTAATCAACTCTTCTTTTTTTTATTTGCTTGTTTGTTTAACAAATAAGGTTTGTGTTTTTCGTCTTGCAGGCATTTTCTGAGGCCTATCATAGTACTTCATTGCAGCTTCCTAATATTCCCTCGTTTCATAAATTAGTTTGCCAGACGAGAACATTATGCAAAAGTGGACGAATCTGATTTGAAGAAAAGATTTCCCGACAATGTCTTAGGATGACAAGATTGTATGTCTGAGATAGACTCTAGGAACTGCAAAGTTTGGGACTGGTATGATTCTCCTGCCTCCTGTCTTGACCTTGACAGTTCAAGGATTCCCGTCGATAACTGCTCTCACAGCGTAGAAATGATCCTTTGTCTCATTTCGAAGTTCAGAGAATGTTCTGGAGAAAGTGGGGGTTGCGGATACTGGTGGTAGTAGCGAAGCTGTCAAGTATTATAATGCTATAGATAGATGGCATCTCAAGCTGCTGATCCTGAATTTCTTAACCGTGCCTTGCTTATGAAGGATTGAAAAAGATTCAATCGCATGTTCAACGGGCCACTCCAGCCTGACCAACGAGCGAATGAATGTTGTCACAGGGTACATACGTCCTTTAAAGTGAATAAAAGTCATATCCGTGGTGCAGATCGTTTGAAACAGAGGGTTGTAGATTTTGTTGGATCGTTGCTTATGGCCCCGTATATAGAGCAAAGAAAATTCATGTGTACAAATCAAGAATGATAAAGACAGCAATAAAGGTTTGTGTAGTACTGACGCTATCCATATCGAAATATATGAAGAGACGTTTACAGAATACCACACTTTAGAGATGTTATGATTGCACGCACATTTGAGCTTTGAAATGTGCCAAATTGGACAAAATTCTCTTATTTTAACGAGAACATGTGACTACAATGAGATAGAAATCAGCTATAATCGAATGAAACTAATCTTTATTAATTCTATGTACATTTTTTTTGTGCACCAATTTATTTGATGTACATTAAATTTTCTTTTATTATATAGATTAAATCTTCATTTTAGTCTGATGCAGCAGTACGCTGGACATACGTCCTTTAAAGTGAATTAATCAAGCAGAGATCTAGAGTAAAAAAAAGCTTATCAAATATTGCCTCCTCTGACGTTACTAATTCACACGCCCTAAGATCTCTCATCTCTGTGCACTAATTCACATGCCCTAAGATCTCTCAACTCATTGTCAAAAAACCAATGTCTACTTTGTCCCAACTCCATGGTTTAGTCCTACTTTCCAAGCCGAACTGGTGAAGCTATTCCCACAGAAAGAAGCAGTCTTTCATCATTCGCTAGGTAACTTTATCATCCAACGAATGAAGTTTTAGATATGATCACTAAACACTATAATAAGAAAATTATATTTGGTAGGTATTGGAGCTTGTTTTTGAATTATAATGTAGCACATATACTTGTTTCTTCTTACGTACTAAGCACATATTGATGCTACTACAAGCTTGTTTGCAATATAAGACATTTTCAACAGATTTTCTTTACCTAGTAGGCTAGTAAATTAAAGCAGTAAAGCACCTATTTTTGTTAGTGAGCTTCTATTTTAGATAAAGGAATGAAAAAAATCATCATTTCAATACAATTTTATCAATGATCCGATTATGTAATTTTATACGCTGGGCCGGGCCTAAGCCCCTTGGAATGAAACATTTTTAACGGGACCCATATTATCTCTGACCCAATAATGTTCGTTGGTATTCAATGTAAACGGCATCGTGCCCTTAGTTAATGGCTGAATCGTCGTCGGAGATAACAACCTAGGGTTAGGACAGTCGTTGAGCTACCTCCCACGTGTCTAATGGTCGTTGGCTCATTCATTGTTATGTAATAAATCATTTGAAGGTCTTAAAGAAAAAACACTCTTTCGGTTCAGTATATTCGCCGCAGCCTCCCTCCCTCCGGTTAAGATTCAGATATGGCCACCGTCACAACCAATGCGCCACCTAAATCCTTCTCCTTCTCTGTATCCACTCCTCTGAAACACCTAATCACCAAATCTCCATCTCTCTGCTTCCCTCCTCGCAAGAATCACCAGCGCCTAGGTCTATCCATAAACGCCGTCGTATCTCCACCTCCTTCACCGGATTACAGAGTCGAGATCCTCTCCGAATCGCTACCCTTCATCCAGAAATTCCGAGGGAAGACCATAGTCGTCAAATACGGCGGCGCAGCCATGACGTCTCCGGAGCTCAAAGCCTCCGTCGTCAGCGATCTCGTCCTCCTCGCGTGCGTCGGTCTCCGCCCCATCCTCGTCCACGGCGGAGGTCCCGACATCAACCGTTACCTGAAACAGCTCAACATCCCGGCCGAGTTCCGCGACGGGCTCCGCGTCACCGACGCCACGACGATGGAGATCGTCTCCATGGTACTCGTCGGAAAAGTCAACAAGAACCTCGTGTCGCTGATCAACGCGGCGGGGGCCACCGCCGTGGGGCTGTCGGGACACGACGGTCGGCTCCTCACCGCGCGGCCGGTTCCCAACTCGGCTCAGTTAGGTTTCGTCGGAGAAGTCGCGAGGGTTGATCCGGACGTGCTGCGTCCGCTCGTTGATTGCGGTTACATTCCGGTGATCGCCTCCGTTGCGGCGGATGAAGCTGGTCAGGCTTACAACATCAATGCGGATACGGTGGCGGGGGAGCTCGCGGCGGCGCTGGGAGCTGAGAAGCTGATTCTGCTGACTGACGTGGCGGGGATCTTGGAGGATAAGGATGATCCGGGTAGCTTGGTGAAGGAGATTGATATAAAGGGAGTGAAGGAGATGATTGAAGATGGGAAAGTAGCTGGTGGGATGATACCGAAGGTGAAGTGTTGCATAAGGTCTCTTGCTCAAGGAGTGAAGACGGCGAGTATTATTGATGGAAGGAGACAGCATTCTCTGCTTCATGAGATTATGTCTGATGAAGGAGCTGGGACTATGATTACTGGATGAAGTTTTGATGTAATAGATGATCTCCATCATCATATTCAAATTCAAGTTCACGTTTTTTTGTATTTCGGAATGCCAATGCTTCTCTCTTTGGAGACAATAAGGATAGTTGAGTTAATCTTATTCTCTCTTTTGCTTGGCTTTGTTACTGTTTCTACATTTTGTCAAACTATCTGATTCAGTCGAAAGAGTGTTAGCATATGTTAGATCCTTTGGTTACTTCCTGATTTTAAGTTGATTTGGTTAGCTCCTGATTTAAAGTCTCAACCTATCCTCACGTACATCTTTGAGGTGTGGGCACTGTCAAGGGGTCGGCCTTTCAACCTATCCTCACACAATTACCTGATATAAAGCCAACTAGAGCTTGATCCGCACACCCGTGCGGTTATTTATTTTACGATAGATATATAAACATTTTAAATATAATAATTTGATGGTTGCACTTGCACTACTTTAGTTTATTGTTGAGACCAAGTATTACGATACCGTATCGTATTATGTAATTTAAAAAAAAAGAATTTGATATGAGTATTAATATAACATGTTGAATCATATATATATTAACATTTCTTTCATATTATAATATATTACTTAAACATATTATTAATTTTGAACTTTTCCTAAAATTTTAATAAAACAAAGGTAATATATGAGTAAATCACGCCTAATATATATACAAATTATTTCATTTGTTTGTTTTTTTAGCCAATCATCTAAACTTTTAGGAATATGTTAGGAATGTTAATTGGTCTCCCATATTTTAGACTTTTTGTTTTATAAAAATAGTTATTATTAAGGTAGTAGTAGAACTTGAAAAAATAAAAATAAAAATAGGAATGTTTTTTTTTGGAATGTTATTGATTTTATGAGAATACAAAATTATTATTTTTGATTTTTCGGGCAAAAATATCTTTTAATAATAACCTTAAAAAATAAATATTTTAAATATATTTTGCATTTTAGCTCTTTAAACAAACCATACGATTGTTCATCAAATATGGCTTGTAATCTCTTTGAAAAATCGGTAAACACACACAATAGTAATTACAAAATAAAAGAATCCAAAAACATGTAAATTATTTATTGGTTTAAATTGTTATATGAGAAACAATTCCTTGATGAGTACACAATTGAATAATCATTATATATATTTTGCTTGAATTTATGTGTTAGGTTTTACACAATTGGTGTATAATAATAGTTAATTGAATCTTCTATTGTTGGATTTCATTCCAAGACAAAACAAACCGAGATATAATTAGTTTTTTTTTGACAACTATAATTAATTTTAAAATCGTTATATTTGGTGTAGTATGTCAATTTAATTAAACTTATTTAGTTATGCAATAAAATGACCTATTAAAAGGCAGTGGCACAAGTTGATAAATATTAAGTAAAAATGAGGTTTAGTTCTAAACTGTACTTTTTAGATGTAATGTACTTCTATTTTTCTCTTAAAAACATAAGCCCATTGTTTTTTTTAATATTAATGCTATTCATATTTTAAAACAACATTATATATTCTTTTCTATTCTCTAATTCATGTTTCCAAACAATTCTGAAAGATACTTCTATTTTAATAAGATAGATATAGATTTCCACACAGTTTTAAAAACCGGTTGGGCTGGTCCGACCATTTATCCAACTATAGTTTCGAATCAATGTCCGGTCTGATTTTCAGAACATTGATAAATATATTATGTTGAGTTGAATGTGTTATTAATATATTATGGTATTTTGGGACAAATTTAAAATCAGTTAAAAATAAGTGATTAACTTACAAATTTAATATCTTATTTTTATTAGATAGTTATGGGGAGATTGTAACTTTAAAATATTTAATAGTTGATATTATTTATTTTATATACTTTAAATTGATAAGGCTGTTTAAAAAATTATAAAGAATGATGGTTAGTTAAAAGTGATTCACGTATTATTCAAAATGCTTCAATTTTTTGTTGAAAAAAATCATTTCTTTCTTGTATCAGTTAGAGAATATTTAGGTAAATAGATAACTAATGATAATTTTAAATGGATAGTTATTATTAAAGGGAATAATACAAGTTGGTAAATACTAAAAAGAATCAAGGGTTATTTTCTATTTGTACTTCAGTTTTAATATGATAGATGAACATTTCAAAAGGTGTAGGCCTCCCAAGATTTTCCCTGAGTCCAAAGCCCAATAATGTTCAAATCTTTTCATTACAATTCGCCTTTTTTTTTTCTCAGTTGTTCGTGGGTTGGGCCACATGTTATGGTGTGTACAATTAAGGAAAGACAAGATTTTTTCAATATAATTAAATACTAAATATAAGAAAATAATAGATATATGTTCATCGATTTTCTTTAAAAAAACACTAGATCTTGATCCGTGCGACCGCACGGGTATTAATTTTCAGTTATAATTTTTATTTATTTATACTAAATAGTATATTTATAATGTTTGATTGTTTTATATTGACTAAAGCTAGGGATATGTATTTGGGTATCCACTCGAATTCGGTTAAAATTTATTCGGGTTTGAGATTTTCGAGTTTAAAGATTCTAACTCTATTCGGGTATTTATAAACTTTGATTCCGGTTTGATTTAGATCTTTGCGGGTTTGATAACCTATTTAAATTATTTTAAAATTTTCAAAATTTATATATCTTTAAATATCTTTAAATCTAAAAAAATATAACATATAAATTTGAGTAATGTAAGTTAAAGTATCTAAATTAAAAATTAAAATAAATTTAACTTGAATATTTGGATGAAGAATATATATACATATATTTTAAATATTTTGGTGTTTTGATTATTGTTTATCTACTTTAGATGTTTACTTTTGACTATTTTTTATATTTCAAATCAACTTAAAATAGCTTATATCTTGGATATTAACTCGAAAATAGCTAACATATTGAAGTATATAAATATGATTTAAATACATTCGAATATCCGAAATATTTCGTTCGAATAATGTTTAGTTATGGTTCTCTAGATACCAAAATGGTAAATCCGTTTGGATATTATCTATTTTCGGTTCAAATTTGGTAATATTTTTTTCGTTCAGATTTGTTCAATGAAGAGTTGATATTATAATTTCCATGAATCGTTTGTCCAATAAAAATCGTTTGTCCATTAAACACATTAATCAAAGTGAAAAATGTATTTTTTTGAATTTGACATTGATTTAATTGAGAAGTTAATGAAGTATATTTAATTCAAATTTAATTTTAGAAAACACATTAATGTAAGTGGAAAAGACAACATTAAAATAGAAAGTATTATTTAATTGTTTATTTAATCCAAATTTAATTTTGGAAAACACATTAATCAAAGTGGAAAAGACAACATTAAAATAGGAAGTATTATTTAATGTCGGTGGCATTGAAATGTAAATAACACTTAAAATTAAGTGGCATTCTATATGTGTACTTCTCTTTTAATAATATAGATTAATTTTGGAAAACACATTAATCAAAGTGAAAAAGACAACATTAAAATAGGAAGTATTATTTAATGTCAGTGGCATTGAAATGTAAATAACACTTAAAACTAAGGAGCATTCTATATGTGTACTTCTCTTTTAATAATATAGATGTTTAAGTATTATATAATAAAATACAAATGTTATATATGTAAATATTAAACAAAAAGTATTATCAAAAACCTTATACATTAAATTATCAAGAGAGGCACAACACACAATTTTTTTTTCCCTCAAAAGAGAATATTATATTAAGACATCCAAAAGGATGAAGTATTACAACCTACTGCTGAGCATATACAAATAGAGCAGATTCATCCCAAAAAATCTATACAAAGAACACCTAAGGTCACTAACCAAAATATCACCACCTGATCACCACAGGTTACTACCACAAATAGCCTTAGCCTTTATCAGCCAACAAGAGATTGCCCAACCAACCCGGTGCACCCCCCGAGACATACGATTGTCCCCATTGTGGTTGATGGGCACTCTTTGCTATTGCAAAGGCACTCCTATTTGAGGATCGAGATTCAACCACACACTTCCAACCCCTAAAAGAATCCAAAAGAGGTTTAACCGAATGTATACATTGCACAACACACAATTTATATATAGGAATATATATTGTGATTAAATATTTAAAATAATTTCTCTTTAAAATATATGATAAAATGAATTTTGTTTAATAGGTATTTTAAATCTATAAATTTTAATAACATATATCTTAATTTTTTGTTATAAATTTTCTTTGAAACATTTTTTTCAAACGATTATAAAATTGTAACAATACACAAATTATAAACTGTTATGAAATGATTACACTGATGAATTATATATATAAGAAATCAAGAAAGAG
This sequence comes from Raphanus sativus, assembly GCF_000801105.2. Classification (NCBI taxonomy): domain Eukaryota; kingdom Viridiplantae; phylum Streptophyta; class Magnoliopsida; order Brassicales; family Brassicaceae; genus Raphanus; species Raphanus sativus. The sequence goes on along the minus strand of NC_079515.1, from coordinate 26,259,387 downwards.
AAATAGAGATATTGCACAAAAGTCTAAAAATAAAAACATTTGCAGCGGCGTCTATCTCATCATGTATACACGACAGCTTCCGTCTGATCGCTGTATATTAGACCGTGATGGTTGAGTGGTTCTGGAAAATTTACAATATAATTATTTAGTTATTCTTGATCATTTGAATTTTGAATCAGCTTCTCAGCGATATAAAATGAATTATATTATAAATTATCTACAACACAAGTAAGCTTATTCATCATAATCTCTTGAATCATGTTTACTTATATAAAATACATATAATTTAATTCATGTATATGTTGTACATTTTAAAAAACCTTTTAGATAATGTAAACATATTATTATTTTTACATTTCGACTCATATATATAATTTTACTATTTAATAAAAGTTTCACATATAAACTTGTGTTGTAACTAATTTACAATGCATATGTCATGTAATTTGTGATTGCAAATTATAGTATTGATGTTGTTTTCTTTTTTTCAAAAAAAGATTATGAAAAATAATTAAAACTATTAACTAAAAAACTTTAAAATATTGTGTGTTCTATTCTCAGATTAATAAATAGAATAATTTGTTGACTACAAGCTTAATTGTGTGGTAACTTTAAAGTTAAATAATTAAAAATTAATAGGTTGGTTTCTCGATAATTTGATCCATTTATTTAAAAATTGGTAAGCTGGATCTTTTATACTCCCTCCGTTTTTAAAAGATTCACGTTCTGGAAAAAAACCTTCGTTTCAAAAAGATATATATTTTTGTGTTTTCAATACATTGATTAATAATAATTGTACATTTCAAAAAAATATAATTGTATTTATTAAAATTTTATTGGTTAAAAATTATGGAAAATAGTTCATTAAAAATATAATTTATTGCTAACTATAATTTTATGTTTTTTTTAATAAGTGTGAATTTTAAAACATGAATCTTTTTTTTAGAAATGGAGGGAGTAGACGAGTAGTAGGGTTCAAAGCAATGAAATTATAGTTGTGCTATCATTCACTGTCAGTAGATTATTTTCAATTCAGTGGAGGTCGAGGTGTTTCTTCCATATGTTCTATCTTTCTCTTTTATTTCTCGTACTATTAGTGTAGAAACTGATTGCCTGGCTAAAACAGCTCTATCACATCTCTGTTTTTCTCAGACAATTGAGCTTCTTCAACTCTAGTTGCTAATGAAATGTTCTTTCTCGGGCTTTTTTTTATCTCAATGTTTTCTTCTGCTTCGTGGTCTGACCCAATCAAAACAGCTGAACCCAAAGCATGCACTTGACGTGATATGATTTGGCCTGGCCCCAGATAGATACTTTAAACAGAGTGGTGGAGCACACGAGACAGAGATGGTAGACTACAACGAACCTTCCTTCAATTACACTGTCACCGACTTTTGGACCCACGAATCTATGCAAGTTGCGATCTTTCAATGACCCATTTTAATTCATAAGTCCCACCAAGTTGCTCTCATTTTTTAATAGCTTTTGTCTTCTTCTTCTCCTATCGAGATGCTTTTCTTCTACTTGATTGGCTGATTTTACAACTGTAAACTGACACTAACTGTATTGCATCATGTCCGAACACTAAAACACTGTTGTGTAAGATCTAAATTAAAAATTTTTCATTTTTTTGTCTGTCCTATTCGAGTTGCGGAATCTCAAGAACAACCATTTCACAGATTACAACCTTTTGATACTTTTCATGTCCTAATAAAACCAAAAGAGTAGATTCTTTCAAGATTTTAGATCAAACAAAATCTTTAATCAGTAAAAAGAAACACAGAACATATTATTTCATCAAAACAGATCATGTCTTTTTTTGGTATCATCGTCGTCATCATCATCATCATCATCCTATCTAGTAAACACATAGCACTACCTTTCAACCGCGAGAAAACCTTAATCTTTTCAGTAAACAAGAACAGAAATAAAAAAGAAACAAAAAGCAATGCTCATCATCATCATCTAAATGGTTTCCCTCTTTGGCTTTCAGCGGAGAAAGGATCAAAGACTTTTTGTTAACTGGACTTTACGGTGTCCAGAACTATCCCTCTTGTTCTCCCTGGTGCTCCCCCATTAATTGAAGCTAAATCCAACACGATCCTGCTCTCACCAAAATACGTTTCATTAAGATAAACTCTATAGAGAGATCAATTTAAATTAACAAAAAAAAAAATCAAGAACTTACATGTCGTTCTTGGTTGCTTCCCCTGTTTCTTGAATCAAAATCTTATCTTCCTTCTTTGTTACTGTGTGCTCCTTGGGAAGATTGATCCCTTCTACTGCTTTCATCAAACACAATCCATTAAGATTACATTTCAACGTAATTAGTACATACATTGTGTCTAACTCTTCTGTTTTGTTTTTATTTACCTTCTACACCATTCACAGGAGCGTCATCGTTTATCCCCAAGAGATTCTGAAAACAGAGAGATAGAGCCATTGTTATTTATCATATATCAAAGTGCTTTAAGAGGATGTGTTTTTTTCTTCTCAAAACAATAAAGTCACCTTGAGGTTCTTGTAGCATTCCTCAAGGTTGTCATTATAAAGGATATGTTCAAAAATGCCAGAGGATTTCCCCGCTTTGATCTCAGCTTCAGCGTTTCTAAGCCGCTTTTGAATCTGCTCCTCTGTCTCTGTTCCTCTGTTTTTTTTTTATTTACAGAAACATTCAAAGATCTGAAGAAACAACAACTCTTATGGTTAAAAAACTCTTGATCTTTTACCTGGATCGGAGCCTATCTTCAAGCTCCTTCATTGAAGGAGGACATACGAATATGAATATAGCATCAAGAGAACTCGCCTTCACAGACCTCGCTCCTTGAACATCAATGTCAAGAATACATCTCTAAGAAAAAAAGAAAAGTTAATATCATTTTAAAAAGATCATCAGCAATCAGCATGAAAGAGATTGATCATTTTTTTTTATATTTACCTTTCCTGAATCCGTTACGACCTCAACAGACTCAATGCTAGTTCCATACAGATTACCATGAACAGAAGCAAACTCAAGAAACTTCCCGTCGTTGATCTCTTTCTCCATCACATTTTTATCAGTGAAATGGTAATGAACACCGTTCTTCTCCATACACCTCGGAGATCTAGTCGTGTGGCTCACGGAGAACCCAAACATGGAAGGAAACTCTTTCATAAGCATAGATATAAGCGTTCCTTTACCAACTCCAGAAGGACCGCTTATGACGATAGGCTTCTCCGCGTTTCCTCTCACTCCTTTGCTCCAAGCGACAACCTCTTTCCCTAAGAGTTTCCTTTGTTCCCGGACAAAGGGACTGTCCACCTATATGCCAAACGTTTCAAACACATTGAGAAAAAAAACAAACAGGGAAGATTCTGTATGTCTCCAGATACTAACCTCAAGGAACCAGATAGAGTCGTCGGAAGCTGAGCCTTTTTTGATAACCAAGATCCGGCCTTGTTTGAGAACAACGGCAGAGTAGCCCTTGCAGGGCTTAGGGCCTGTTCCGAGAACAGTAGGAATGGACCTGAAACACACTCTCCGAAATCAATGGGAAGCAGAAACAAACAGACCAAAGATGGGAACCGTTAGAACACACACCACTCGTTGGTGGTTTTGTCATGAATCTTAACTCCAAGGAACAATGGGTTCCCTTCATGACTTCCACCAATCACATACTGCAAAAAAAGATCAAAACCAAAGGTCAAAGAATCATCAAGATTAGTTTTCACCGTTTCTGAAACATTAGGCTTACGGATCGATCTCCGATTTGGACTGATGTATCTCTGTCTTCTTCGGATTTGACGCCAAAGCCATTGGTGTGTCCATTCTCAAGATGATCAACAAAGAAAGCTGCTGCTTCTCCCTATTAGCAAAAAGAATGTAAGGAAGCAATGACACAATGAAGAGAGCAACGAAGTGAATCGCGCCAAAAGAGGCTCACCATAGAGTTTTTTTTTATAAGCTTCCCAAGAGAAGACACAACTCAGAGCCTGAGCTATGGGCACAATCACAAAAACAAGAGAGATCAAACAAACGAACAACAGAATAAAGGTTCAACCTTTGTCGTGTTTTTTTTTTCAAAACCCATCAAAAAAAAAACAAAACTTTGGAAAAACGTAAAACACAGATCTCAATGAAAACAATTCTATGGAACAAAACCCAGAAAGCATTTGTTGGTACCTTGAGGAAAGACGAATGGATCGAGTTGGACGAGAGGATTGTGTATCTTTTTTATAATCGGCAAAATTTATGAAAATTAAGAAACAAGTAATGGGTGGGGTGCTTTGTTTGAATAACAAGGTTTCAGTTTTTAATGGCAAAACGATGTATCATCGTCGACAAGTCCCAAGACAACTTGGAGACAAAAGCGGCCGTGACGGTGTGTGACCTCTAGGAAATCTCGGAGCACCTTCTTTTTTATAATAAGGTTATTAGTATTGTTTATTCTATTAATATTGTTTAATTAAAGTTTTTTTATTTTCATTTAAGAGAAAGTTTAGTAAAGACAAAAAAAAATAATAGGGATGAGAAATTTTACATATGGTTGTTAACATGCAACATAGTATACTTGCCAAAGATAAGTAAAAAATATTTTAATTTATCTATATGAACTATGCTGATAGGAAAAATGATATAAAATATTTCTCTTTTATTTTATGAAAAGATTACTTTTCGTGTATATGAGACGGAGTATTTAATACAGTACTATTTAAAAAATTGTGTCAACTAGTAAACAGTACATTATACGCATTGATTGAAAAAAAATGAGATTTAAGTGGTGATGACTTTAACGAAAAATAATAAATTCTCTCTTTTTCTAACTTTTCGTAATTTTAAGGCACTACAATAACTGTGATCCGAAATAATTAACTTTGATTCGCAGGTGTCACGGGTAATCATTTTGTACTTTATACAGTAAAATAATGCTAACTTAAATGTTTTGATATGCATAGTTAATCTAATACTCCACCAGTATTTTGTACATTTAGTGATATTTTAATATTCTACTAAAAAGTAATCGATTTAGTATGACAATTCTACTGTAAAACTAAATCTAAAATTGCAACATTTTAAAGTTTACCTCAATTATGTAATGTAGTAAGCTAAAATAGACTTCACCTGAAATTCATTAATCTTAAACGTATGTAAATGGAAGATTTGAGAATTATATTACATTGTCAAGAAAATCTGATAAAACTTTGTATCTAAAGAATATGATTAGAGTCAACTGTTGAAAATAGTAAGTAAATATGAAAGTTGAAATTTATAATTGCAAATTTTGACTTTTAGAGTTTGGTATTTAAAATTCAGATTTAAAATTTATATTTGTTTTCTGCTAATTCGAAAATCTAAAAATATAAACTATTTTCATGAGATGTGGACTTTATTGATCAACAAAGATTTACAAAGTGCAAATAATTAAAGAATTTACTGGTGAACTTATGAGATGTGTATTTATTGGTGTCTTATAACGTATGATTATTTTAAAAAACTGATCTATTTTAAAGTATTTTGTGTGATTACAAATAAATGTTTAAAGTGTTTTACCATTTTGATGCAAATGTCCATAAAAAACTGGTTGATGAAAAAGACTCAAGTAGTTCAGGCTAAATAAATAAAAGGTCAATTTGGCTGGAAATACACAAAACATAAGTTTATTAGCATATATCATGCAATACAAAAGATATTTAGGTAGTTAGAGAGAGAAAGATAGGCAAAATTACTCAACTGTTTCCATCTTCTCTACTCTTTCACGATCAATCCCCATCTCTTCTCTACTCTGTTTTTATGGTTTATATTTTAGATCCTTTGTACTCAAAACAATTTCTCAATCTTTGCAACTCTAAAATCTGAAATGGCATCAGAGAAAAAGTAAAATCCTTCATTTATAATCGGCTTAATATTTGTCAGTTTTTGTTTTAATCGATCATTTGATTAGCCATTTATTATAACTTTCACTAAACCAAACTTAACCATTTCTAATAGGTTCTCGTTTTGTGAAAACTATTCAAACGCCATCAACATGTGATCCAGAACTCCAAAATTTTCTCATAAGTCATAAATGATTTGAAGAAACATCTAAAATGGCAACGGAACCTTAATAAATAAATAATTGACTAATGCGATGTGATTAGGAAGGTTTTGGTAGATCGGATCCAGTCAATATCCAACAATATGAACACCATCGCTAGCCGCCACCGGAGGCTTGTTCTTCACCGATCATCACCGTAGCCATCGTAGCTGATGTCCATGGAGCCATCGTTGCTCTTGTTGGTGTTGTTCAGCGGAGCTGAATGGAGACATGGAGGAGAGACGAGCAACGGAGCGGCGCCACCGTCACCGATTCACATGACCTTCAGTGGTGACCCGCCGGTGGTGCACCCCATGTCACCGGAGACGTTGCCGTGTTGTCAAAATTTATGTCGTGTGGTTAACCAAGGAGAAGCGTAAGATCTAGAGTAGGTTTATCAATAGAAGCATTTCGGGGGTTTAGAAAAAATGCACAGTACTTTTTCATATACCTAATATAATTTTTTTTTATAGTTATCTGATGCAATTACCCTAAATAAAAACCACACGCTTTACCAAGTATGAAGTATTACCATTTTCTAATATCTCTTGGTAATTATAATTTTAAAATTGATGAATCTTTTTTTTTGAAACTAAAAAAATGATGAATCTTGCAGTTTAAAGAGTTAGTCTTTGACCTTCAAATTGAATAAACATACATTAACAATGTAGAGCTTTTAGAAAACAATATATATAATGTTAAAAACAATATATAGCTTTTATAAATAAGCACATATTTAAATATAGTTTCTTCCAGTTTAAATTATACGACGGTCTTTAATTATAGCATCATCATAAATGATGAAGACAGTTAATACAATCATTTTCAATATTCAAGACTTTTATAGGTTAGAAATCGTTGACATGATTTAAAACAACTTCTTCAAAAGACAAGCCAAAAAGCCTTAAACCTTCATATAGTTGCAGGCGACTGAACACGAAAAGGACTAGAGTTAGTTAACGTAGAGGAGAGGTTAACATCTATTAATCTAATTGCGTAAAACGTGAAACTAATGTTAGACAAAGTCATAGGCGATTGGTTACAAACATGGGATATTGTCATCAAAAATTCAAAACTTCTATTCAAACATGACATGATCCTGACCAAACCATCAATCCTCCAATTTTGAATATCGTAAAGTGGATAAGGACAACAATACATAGTTTGTGTTCATTCCTCTTTTTCTTGCATCTCATGACATTCTCTATTTTTTTGGCTATTCGATTACGCCGTACGTGGACAATTTCAGTAATGCCCATTTGCGTAAAGAATATTATCCCTGATGGATAATTAAACACTTCTAGAATGTATATATCTGCCACTGCCAGGTCCTTGTAATAGCCATAATACTTACCTAACCAGACCTCGAACCTTTTGCCTAACAGCTGGACCATATGGAAAATAGCACAATTGGAACAAACCAAACTCTGTCAGATCTGTATAACACGTAGTCGATGTCTTCGAGCACCAAATTCAAATTGATTAGTTAGAACTAGGGTTTGATTCGCGTGAAACACGAGACTGTTTTTTTTTTTGACTAAACGAGACTGTTTTCTTTATTTCTCTATTGATCAAACTCAAAATTGTTTGGTGTTTTTAAACTGTTTCTACATAATGAGTTATTTATAACGTCGTTGGATATTCATGCAAACAAAATGATATGATTTCAGTCAAAAATGTATCAAATATAGTCCGTCTAGCTTTGTAACCGTTGATAAAAAAAGCATCGTAACCATTTTAAATATGTTTTTTTTTCATTTTTGTAGTAGATATAGTATATCTATAATTGTGTTGTATATGTGTTTTATTCAATATTGTTAATAGATTAGATCGTTTATGTTTTAAAATGCAATTTAATTTGTTATTAAATGTTTATACAAGCCAATATATTTTGGTACAATAAATTCCTAATTTGAAATAATAAAATAGAGAATCACTCTCAAAAAATGGGAAAAAAAATATTTTCAATTCCAAGAACATATAGAGAATGTTGGACATCGGTTGAAAAAAAAAATATGTGTTAAGAGATTGTTTAGGAACCAAACTGTTTTGGATCACAAAAATTGTTTAGGAATGAGATTCTAGGATGGAACTTGGAAGAAGACAAAGTAATTTTGTCTTAGACCAAAGCGATCCAGAAACCATTTTCAGTTTGGTAAGTTGGTAACCAGGACTATTACTATTATTATTAGAAGAGACAAGGTCGTGGACTAGGACTTGGTCTCCCTATGGATGCTGCTAACGCTAACGTGTTTCCAACGTTGCATTCAAGCATTTGATTTTATTTTTTTGTTACGTTGAGAAGTTTCTAACAATCCTATTTTCTATTTGCACCCGTCAATTTCATTATATGATATGTCAACCAACCCCCTAGAAAAATAATATAGGTTTTCTATCCCATGATGATCATGCGGTAAGCTGTAAACTATTGTGGTTAATTGATTGGGCTCTACTAGAAACGAGGTGATTCGTAGCCCACCTCGGCCCAGTTATATTTTACAGATCGCAAAATGTTCTATATTTTTCTCGAGTATATATCTTCCTTGTCACATAAACTATAATCGGTGCTTGATTTGGAGAATCAATTCATACAGTACCGAATTTTTTTTTTTTTTGAAAACAGTACCGAATAATTTGGCAACATACTTTACTTCAAATCACTTTTTCTGAATACTCAAATCTCTAGTTTGTAGACACTTGTGGCAGCCAGCCAGAAACATATTTTTTATAGACACTTCCTTCTCTTCTACGATTAAATCTGCATCGTATCAACTTTTTTTTATTCTCGAGATATGTTATATGTATCAATCCAAGTTTCTATATCTTTATTGCTTTTACCTATTTTTAACTATTTGAGTAGCAAAGCAAACTTGCAATGTTACTCTAAAACTTTTGACAAGTGTTACTGTTTTCATAAAATACTAATCTTGTAAAAAAAAAACTAATCTTGTGGGTCAAATGTATGAGAATAAGAAACTAAATAATAAGGTAGATATGATATAAATTGACATTTGATACGTGCCGTTTTCTTACTGGGATCTTCGAGCAAATTCAAAAAGCTGACGTGTGTATCTTATTTTGGCGGGACACGGTACCACTCGTTTGGCGCCACGTACATAGCTTTATTACAGGAAGACACGTGTTAGCTTGTAGCTTGGTCCACAAGCATTATCCCATATTCGTGGTAGGTCCCGTACTGCCGACACTCCTTGCACTACAATAGTTTTATTTTTCTTTTGCCATTTAAAAGAAACATGAGAAAATCTCTTGCAATGTGAAAAATTCATACAATTATTTTGCTTTTACAAAAAGACTAACCAGTTGATTAAAGTCCCCTTTTACTTTTAAAGATCTCTGCATATGCTCTTAAATAAATAAAAATATTGAACTGAATTAGGTTAAAAGTGTGAAAATTAGGTTTAATTTAAATCAATTAGTTTCCACCGAATCAATTAATCAATCTCTTGCTAAAATATCTTAAGAGATAACACGTCTTTGAAAAATATTAGTGTAGTCACTTATTTACCTGGACGAACGTAGCTTTCATGGAATAGACTCTTACACTTGTTAATATTTCACCTCTCATCTAAGCAATTCGTTACACAGAATGATTAAGCCTCATAATCATTGATTATTTATGCTTCCTTTTGCCTTGGTGTCCTTCTTTCATCGTCTAATTAAACTCATCAAGAGCTCAGCTTCTAATCACACAGTCCAGTACTATACTAGCTAGCTAGCGACACCTCTGATGTTGACTTTGTACAGTCAAGAGAGCTCGTCAACAGAGATCACCACCACCACAAGTACTAATGATGCTTCCGATCGCCGGGACGAGACTCCTCCTCCGTCGGAGACCGTGGTGAGAGATATTCACGCGATGACGACGACGGAGCTACCCCGTCCACAGCAAAGAGGAGGACACTTGTCTCCCACGAGGTCGGTGAACTTTAGCGACGGAGCTTCTTCTATCGGCGAGAACTTCACCACCGTGAGCAGAGAGTTCAACGCTCTAGTCATCGCCGGCTCTTCCATGGATGCTAACAACAACAACAACAACAGCAACGGAAGTAACCAAGTGGTAAGTCATCGTGACGTCATAAACGAGCTGACTAGGATCAGCGAAGATGAAGACGGTGGTGGTGGTGGTGGTGGTGATCACCATCATCAGGTGCCTGAGGAAGATACGAACCCGTGGGCGATCGTTCCGGATGGTTACGATAACCGGGCCGGTTCGGAGAATATTGTGACGACGACTTCATCAAGTGGTCAGAACCGGATGGTGACGGCTGCCTCAGTGCAAAGGGTGAAGAGGGATGAGGTGGAAGCAAAGATAACTGCGTGGCAGACGGCGAAGTTGGCTAAGATTAATAATAGGTTTAAGAGACAAGAGGCCTTTATTAACGGTTGGTTAAATGAGCAGGTCCACAAAGCTAACTCTTGGATGAAGAAAATCGAGGTTAGGAACTTTATACTCCTAGATCCCACTAGTTAACGAATTATGTTCTAAAAAATTAATATAACACAATTTATATTTATTTCAAACATATTTTTATGAATTATACAGATTATAGTCCTGTAATCAATTATTGTGTGTGTTAAAATATATTTCAAAAGAATTAGAGTTTTGAAGTTATATTATTTTTATATGAACACGTTTGTCATTTACATATTAGAGAAGTGTTTTAAAGAATTTAATGGCTATATCCTATATGTATGTTGTAATGTTGATGATATCTGGATGCAGAGGAAGTTGGAAGAAAGGAGAGCAAAGGCGATGGAGAAGACTCAGAACAAAGTGGCTAAAGCTCAGAGGAAGGCGGAGGAGAGGAGAGCGACGGCGGAAGCAAAAAGAGGTACGGAGGTTGCTAGGGTTCTTGAAGTCTCTAATCTCATGAGGGCCGTCGGACGACCTCCGGCTAAACGTTCCTGCTTCTCTATCTCCTAGCTAAGCGACGTTTCATTCCATCTCCAAATATTTCATGTGCGTGATATATATATTTATATGCTACAAACGTCCCATATTATACTGGGAATCAATGTGTATAAATAGAGTGTAATAGCTATTGTATGTTTTCCACAAAAGTTTATTAGCTTAAATGTACAAGTTGGGGGAATTTTATCAAACTCTGAGATGCCTGGTTTTGAATCCACATGTATAAATTGTAACTAGAATAGGATGCTTATTCTTTTATACTTTTCATACCTATCATATTATTTTTTATGAAAGTTGAACTGTAATAGTGCAATACTTCAGTCAACTACTAGATCAATAAAAGAAAAAAAGCTTCGTGTGAAATGTGAACCGCATGATTTTTTTTCCAAGGATCTCTCATATGTGTTTCTTGCTCATCCTGTCTTCCACCATAATGCATCAATGGGTTTAGAAAGCCTTTGTATATATCTGGGTCAGAAAGAGCTTTGATGGGCAACATGCAAAAGTCTTAAGCAATGAAATAATGATGGAAGGTTTTCTAGAAGACAGAGAAGATAAATCTCTGAAGTTTATTGCCTAACATTTTTAATTATAATTGACCTTTTGTGTTAATGTAAGTAAAAAATTAAAGAAATCATTAACTTGCTAAGAGAGTAGGATTTTTTTTTTTTTGGCACAAAGAGTAGGACTAACAGAAACACTCGTGTGAATATGTAAGGATTAAGTAAGGTTCATCATCGTGATGGATCTCAATAAATCTAAACACACATTTTGACAAAGTCTCGTCCTCTTGCTTACTCGTTTTCTACACCATTGACTTTGCTTTTAATAGTACTTTTTGTTATGTAGTCTAATGAGGAGGTTTCCCATACTAACGACTTTGTATAGTATAGCTTTTGCTTCTTCTAAAAAAGTAAAATCAAATTCCAATGTAAATCTCTCATTTTTTTCCTCTGAATAAAAAAGAAAATAGAGTAAAATTCAAATCCAATTACATATCTCATTTCATAATGAAATTAATGAACAAACAAAAAATACATTACTCTATTTATAGAATGAAATATGAAATTGGATTAGATCATTTCTTATTCCATACTCCATTTCATTCTATTTTTTTTACTAAATAGAATAAGGTTGGAAATGCCCTTATATCAATAGTATTGGCATAACACAAGAATAATCAAGAATATTCACATTTGAAAAAGAAAATTATAGTAATACATATTTAATTTGGCATATTTTCAATTATGCTGTTGGTTGGATGGCAATAAATAAAATATTGTTAATTGGGTGACTTGGGTCCGACGAAAGAGTCAAAATCGCCTAGTTTGACCGTAATAATAGAAAAAATAATAAAAGATCACAAAAAGATAAAGGTGGCTTATGTTACATTCTTTTTTTAAACTGTATTATATTTACAATTTTACCTTCTTCTCAGTTCAAAGCTAAAACGTGCCACAGACTCGCGCTTTTACTTCTTTTCTTTTCCTCCTGTTAGAGTTTTACTTTTTTTTTGTTTACTGAAACTATTAGCGAGCTGGGGTCGAAAATGAAATTGTTGTAATTTCTTGTAACGCAGAGAGTAAAAACGACATCTTGATTTCTTATTAATGGAATTATGGAAGAGAAAGTGGAAACACATTCCTCCCTTCCTTATAATTAATAAATTTTAGAATTATTTTATATAAAAAAATCAGAAAGAAATGGAAAAACAAAAGAATATCAAGACAGATTAAGGGAGGGAAGATTCTGATGACTTTCCTTCCATCATGTCTTAAATTATTTTTCGTGATTTTCAGACAAAACATCAAACAATTTGATTCATACAAAGAAAAATACATTGACCTCCATCTTCTTTCGATTTTCACGCGTTTATGATCCTCTATTTCTTCTCCATTCTCACAAATATATATACCAGTCTCATCAACATTTCATCCCTAAGTACCACCATCCCTTGATCTTCCCCCATTGTCTTGGAATCACCTCGTGAACATTCCTCGATCTCTCCTATCTGCGACCAGTTTGATTTGATCCGTCATTGTTTAAAGGAGCCATGGGTAATTGTTGCGGGTCAGCGGGATCGTTAGCGAAGAACGATAACAACAACAAGCCTACAAAAGGAAAGAAGAAGCAAAACCCTTTCTCCATCGACCACGGCAATAACAACGGAGGAGGTGGAAAGATAAAACCTCTTAAGCTTATCGTGCTAACGGATCCAACAGGCCGCGAGATCTCTCAGAAATACAAGCTGGGGAGAGAGCTAGGCCGTGGAGAGTTCGGTGTCACGTACCTGTGCACCGACAAAGAGACCGGCGAGGTCTTCGCGTGTAAGTCGATTCTGAAGAAGAAGCTGAGGACGGCTGTGGATATAGAGGATGTTAGGAGAGAGGTCGAGATCATGAGGCATATGCCGGAGCATCCCAATGTTGTCACATTGAAGGAGACTTATGAGGATGAGCATGCTGTGCATTTGGTTATGGAGCTTTGTGAAGGTGGTGAGTTGTTTGATAGGATTGTGGCTAGAGGGCATTACACTGAGAGAGCTGCTGCTGTTGTCACTAAGACAATTATGGAAGTTGTTCAGGTTCGTCACCTCTTTATTTATCTCTTGATTTGTTTTAAGTTTGAAATGGCTAATTAAGGTTACTGGATTTAGTGTTGACATTTTTGTGTTGTGATCATCTCTACAGGTGTGTCATAAGCATGGGGTAATGCATAGGGACTTGAAACCAGAGAACTTCTTATTTGCAAACAAGAAGGAGACTGCACCTCTTAAGGCCATTGATTTTGGTCTCTCTGTTTTCTTCAAACCAGGTATTGTGTTCTTTTTTTGCTTTCCTTTTTTTACTGCTCTTTTGATGTATGGTAATAATCTCAACCCACACCATTGTCTTGTATTGCAGGCGAGAGGTTCAACGAGATCGTTGGGAGTCCTTATTACATGGCTCCTGAGGTGCTTAAACGAAACTATGGGCCAGAGGTTGACATATGGAGTGCAGGTGTAATCCTTTACATACTACTCTGTGGTATCCCTCCTTTTTGGGCAGGTTAGTCTATTTTTCACATCTTCTAGTAACAGATGTCACTTTAAGGATCATCAGAGTAATCAAGTTTGTTTGTACCATTTTCAGAAACTGAACAAGGAGTTGCACTAGCAATTATTCGATCTCAGCTGAACTTCACAAGGGATCCATGGCCCAAGGTTTCTGAAAACGCAAAAGACCTCATCAGGAAAATGCTTGACCCTGACCAAAAACGTCGTCTCACAGCTCAGCAAGTGCTAGGTATATATATAGTATTATGGTTTTCTAATGGTGCAATGTGTGTTATGTTGTCACAATAGTAACCGGTCTTGCTTGCTTCGTTTTGTGCAGATCATCCGTGGTTACAGAATGCAAAGACAGCACCCAATGTGTCACTAGGTGAAACAGTAAGGGCAAGGCTGAAGCAGTTCACCGTCATGAACAAACTCAAGAAACGAGCACTCAGGGTTATTGCTGAGCATTTATCAGATGAAGAGGCTTCTGGTATAAGAGAAGGGTTCCAAATGATGGACACGAACCAAAGAGGGAAGATAAACATTGACGAGCTGAAAATAGGGTTGCAAAAACTTGGTCATGCTGTTCCTCAAGATGATTTACAGATTCTTATGGACGCTGTAAGTTTTTTTATTTATCATTACTTCACTATGTATAGGCTTTGAAGTTATATATATACAATTTACTGAGCTTGGCTTTCCTTTTTGCAGGGAGATATCGATAAAGATGGATACTTGGACTGTGACGAGTTCATTGCCATATCAGTGCATCTAAGGAAAATGGGCAATGACGAGCATCTCAAGAAAGCGTTTGCATTCTTTGATCAAGACAATAATGGCTATATAGAAATAGAGGAGTTAAGGCAAGCTTTGTCTGATGAAGTTGGTACGAGTGAAGAGGTTGTTGAGGCCATTATCCGAGATGTTGATACCGATATGGTTGGTTATAGGTTCATCATGCACTTTATTTATTTATTTTATATGTCCTATCATCATCCATTTAGCTTGGGAGGAACACATTCATTTTATTGGATGATAGAAGTCTTAGGAACAACTAAACATGATCTGAATTCTTGTTTTCTTTTTGCAGGATGGAAGAATAAGTTATGAAGAGTTTGCGACGATGATGAAAACAGGAACAGATTGGAGAAAAGCTTCGAGGCAGTACTCAAGGGAGCGGTTTAATAGTATCAGTCAAAAACTGATGCAAGATGCATCGTTGCATGTCAATAGCGAGGCAATATGAGAGAATGTGAATATGTGACAATCATCATTTGGAGATTAAATTAAACTGATGCAGATCTTTTTTCTTTCTTTATATATTTTTGGTTTTTAGTCACTACGATTTAAGTATTTTAGGCATACAGTAGTTGTAAGGAATTGTGTCATTAAGTTTCTGGCTGAAGAGCGAGCGTGCATGCATGGATCTAAGAGAGCTACAGAGTGTGGCCTCTGTAGCTATTTTGTACAATTATATAGAGTTAAAGAAGATCATCAGTTTTTTTGTGATAATCTGTAATTTTCTATAACAATTCAAGAATTTTATGAGAAATTGATTTTTTTTTTTCCTTTTTTTTGGGGAGTCCAGAATATGTAGAGAGCCTTTTATCATTTCTACTCTTAGGCAGATTTTTAACATCTTATATAAGTATGTTCAGACACATAAAGCATACGTGATACGACTTGGTAAAATTTTGACAATGTGAGTTTATGTTACAAGTTTTTTTTTTGACAATGAGAGTTTATGTTACAAGTTACAAGAGTTTATGTTACAAGTTACAACCGACAGGATGAGAAAATTCGAATGAAGATCGAAAGTCTGATACTCTGATTATTATTTTTTGAGGAATAAAAGAGAAAGAGCAGAGCAAATCATGTTATTTTCTTTTTCAAGATCAACTTTGTGTCCACTTTTTTTTGTCAGAATCTGTTAAAAATGCGTGTAATCCTTTTTAAAAGAAACTAAATATAAAAAGACCATATGGTTTCTCAAACCATATACGGAATTATCATTAGTCAAATAAATCAGTATCAACACACAGACACAGTTACACGTTCGTCTCC
This sequence comes from Raphanus sativus, assembly GCF_000801105.2. Lineage (NCBI taxonomy): Eukaryota > Viridiplantae > Streptophyta > Magnoliopsida > Brassicales > Brassicaceae > Raphanus > Raphanus sativus. Next base: position 26,243,300 of record NC_079515.1, on the reverse strand, counting down.
GTAATAAGACATGTATAACACTTACACGTTGCTCTTGTTTCGATCGTTTTCTTATCCAACATACTTTCTATTTAACACATATTCGATATTTTGAACACTTTTAACTATACAAACAGTCATTTCATTCTAATTATGTTTAGGCGATTTCAACCTTTGGGCACTGCACAATATAATGTCGTTGGCTTATCGACGTATCTAATCTAACACAATATGTCGTCCATATTATCGTCATCCTGCACAAAAACATGTTTTGATGAATACCTGAATAAAAAAATACCACCTTGTTTTATCATAAAGGTAAAAGCAGTTCCATTGGTTAAGAAACCAAATAAGGTAAAAGCAGTTCCATTAGTATACTTTTAATTTATTTTCAAAAGTTAAACCCTTAGAACATTTCCAATATATGTTTTTATATTTTTCTCTAAAATAGAAATTTCTATTATAGAGGTAATTTTGCTCTAATGTATGTCTCTATAATAGAGTTCCTCTATTTTAGAGGAAAATATAGAGGAATGCTATTTTTTGACTCGATTCAACACTAGCTTCAGAAGTACCATCGCTTGTATGTGTTGTCCTTCACAAGCATACAAATATAAACAAAAAATGCAATTGAGCTCGCATCATTGCTTTAGTTAAAACGTATAATAAAAGTTCACGTTCGTCTCAAAGAAAAGGAACAAAACATCCACGTCGTAGTAGTCTTATCGACACGGGAGACTTGCGTGGCCATTTTGTTTTATTTCCAATTTGTTACAAAATTATTAAAAAAATCAATCATGCAAAAGGTGTGAGGATGAGCGGTAAACGAAGGATACACATGTCTGATGTGGACCTTGTAGTAAGATAACAATAAGCCGTGGAAGGATAGTAATCATGATTATAGAGTTAAACATTAAAGTAAGGATACGTATATAAATTACATTAGATGCAGCCAACAAAAGTAATAATCGTATCACAATGATAAAAAGTCGAAAGTGAAAGGAATCTAGACAATGACGTGCTGAACTGATCAATGAGCGGGGATTAGATCTTTCCCCGTTTGATGAACTCGAGCTTACGTGCCTGGGACCTACTTGCGCCGCGTGATTACAAAAACAGAAAAGCTTTACCTTATTGACTTGTGTGTTTCCTTTTTGTTATTCTGGGGAAAGTATCTTAATTTGAATTTAATGCAATTACTAGGAATGAATGAATCCGATGACATTATAAAATACTACTACTTGATTGTGATTTACTTGCTTAGGTTTTTGCATTTAGGTAGGTTTAGTGATAAAAGTCGACTGTATAATATACTCTGCTATTACAAAGTTTACGTAGGCAAATGTTTTTTTTTTCAAATATAACATATTGATTAATCCAGTCAGTTATAAAATGAATGTACTTAGAACATCTGCATTGAGGGTTTTAAAAGGAAGTTCACACCAATTCCAAAAGAAAAAATAATATAACAAAGGCAAAATCATGAACCTGTATCATGTAAGTTCGCCCCGATGAATCCGTATTGTTACTGTTCTGCGGGCTTCACGATACATGACAGTCTGCAATAGATTCATTTATTAATTTTTTTTAAAGAAAAAAAACAAACAAAAAAAAATTAAAATAATCAAAAAAGGTATTGGGAATCGAGATGGGGGTTTGCCAATGGAGGGAGGGGGGGGGGTTTGTGCTAAATAGTAAATTTTATTTGAAAGATGTAGTTACATTGTTTGATGCGAGTTTAAAATATTTACTGATTAATACCAGAGATAATCGGATTGACTGTTACATAATTATCATGTGATTTTGTTTCGAGAAAAAAACTCAAATCTCAAAAGTATGTTGTAGCACATTTTTAGATCTCGTCTATCAATAACCGTAACTGGCAGTATCAGTTGTATCTGCAAATATTCGTAACTGGCAGTATCAGTTGTATTGTTTTCGTTATTAGTAATAATAAACTATGAAGTAAACATTGGATGCCGTGGTCCCGTGGGTCACGGACATGGACCTTATTGTTGATTTAATAGGAAAGGCATATGGAAATATAATCTAGAATAACACGAACTGTAGTAATAAAACCTCGTAACTATATATACCTGTCGATATTTATTGGAATCAGTCGCTGAATCCAATATATTTGACTTGAACAATCAACGACTGCGTATGTATCCATACCGATCATGGAACTACGTAAACATATCATACTCTTCAACGGTATACTATCGCAAGCGTTATTATTTATCGGGTTGTCGTTTCCTGTATTATCCATAAGAAAAACATCTGTGACTGTTCGTACAAAAGAGCAGTCAAGTGAACCAACTCGGTTCAAACGAGTCGTCAAGTGTTGACCACACATGGTTCCGGGTAAGCGGATAAGGACTGTAACATCAAATGGGTACGTGCTGCGGTCCGTATCTCAGTGACGATGTTAGATGTGCTCCGCAAACGAGTCAAAATAAAACACAACTTGTATTATCTTCTCAATTATAAAAAAATAAAACTACATATTAACATGTGTTTTTCAGCGGAAATTGATAGACTTGGGCGGTATCCGTCGTCGCCTTGTTGATAATATTAATATATTGTGATAAAATTAATATATTTAGTCTAAACCTAATAAATATTCACCTCAAAATTTTACAAAAAAAAAAAAAAACTCGACTAAAAAATATCTACATACGAAAAAATATCTACATAATTTTACGTATAAAGCATTTTTAAAAGATAAAGGTGTTTGTCAGGATAAATTAAACTAAAGATTATAATTTGTGAATTCGAGACACCTGACCTGACTGCCGCCCATGTGGTATAAAACCACTGAACCAGACTCGTGACATGACTTCATCCATAAGATTTCCAAATTGATCAGCATTGCAAAAATATGTCATGGTATACGACTGTAAAATGTCAAAATATTAATTAAAGATCTACTTATATATTACTGGCTATTCTCATGTATATATTACTGGCTATTCTCATGAGACACGCGATTCAAGTAGGAAACATATTTCAAAAGACGCGTATAGAATAACGTAACACGATTTCTTGTACATTTGGGCGTGGTTACATGATTATGTGCCAAGGGAGCGATTAATTACTATTTATAGTTTCCTAATAAGATCTGATTCGATTTTTTGTTTTGTTTTGAAACTATCTGATTCGATATTTAATATGATCTTTTACACAGCTTTGACACACAACACATGCAAGCTAGTTCTGGGCACTAGGTCTATAACCCCTAAATCTTTTGAAGAAAATTACAGTCATAAACTTTTAAATTTGTAAAAAAAAGAAATTATTAAAACATTAACTAAATTATCTACAATTTCCAAAATTTTAGAACCGAGTATAAATATATGATTTTCAACATTTCAAACTTTTATTTTTAACGGACCTAGCAAAACTATTTTCTATTTATATAGTTTGAAAATTCATAAAAAATGTAATGAAAACTATTTCACTTATATCAAAATAAAATTACTATTTTTGTTTAATTTAAAAGTAAGAGGAATATAATATTATATTTTATTGCTGATAATTAACGAAAGTTAACAAAAAGTAAAAAATATAAAAAACAACGTTGAATCAGTGATTTAACACAATAAATTGGTTTTGTTGTATCTCTCTATTTCAATTTTAGCTGGCAAAATTAGTTTATTTATGTTAGAAAGTATTAGCAATGGCAGAAAACCCTTTATAAAAAAAAGTATTAGCAATGGTTGATTCTGGATCTAAGTAAAAGATTAGCGTAAATCAGAACCCTTTTCAATAAAAAAGAAGAAATATAGTAAAAATAAGTAAAACAAAAGAACAGTAAGTAAGTAATAGTAACAATTTAAATATTTGAAAAAAATGAGTTGTCTCTGATTCAGCAATGAGAAAATATCATGATTTTTTCTAGTCAAATTATCTATATGAACGGGAAAAGTAACACGACACGTGGCGACATCCTAGCGGCTACTCCCTCATATATAAACCGTGTCTTCTCCGCCACCACTTTCCATTCCATCAAAAGCAAAAACGTTTTCGATTCTTGGAACCACCAGCTTCGTATCTAATCTCTATTCATTTGACGGAGCCAACACTTTTTGTGACGGCGATTCCGTGTTATTCCTTTATCTCCCTATCTTCCACGCTTTAGCTTCTGAATAGTCTCTGAGTTTATCTCCGACTTTATTTTTTTTTGTATCTTTCAGTCCGATACGAACGAGGAGCAAGCAATCCTGTAAGTTTTCAACGGATCATATGTTGCTCTTTTTAGGCCTAGGTTTGAATAGTGAAACTCAAATAGAGATTTTTGAATCTTAGTTTCATAAATTTATTTTTGGAAAGCTTAATTTTATTCTGAAGTAAGTAAATACACAACACAAATCTCGAATGGTTTTAATCAAATTCACTTGCTATTTGTATCCTGTAGATTCTTGTTTTATTGTTTCTTAAAGTTTTGTTTTCTCTGTTGTTTGAAACAGAGACGATGACGATCACTTCTAACATCTCTGTCCAAAACGACAACCTTGTTGTCCAAGGGAAGACTATCCTCACCAAAATCCCCGACAACGTTATCCTCACTCCGGTCACCGGCGCCGGATCAGATTCCGGCGCTTTTATAGGCGCAACTTTTGAACAGAGCAAGAGTCTCCATGTCTTCCCCATCGGTGTCTTGGAGTAAGTTACCAAACTCTCCCTTTTTTTTTTCTATCTGTTACTGAGGCAATTTTTTTGATGGTTGGTTAAAGCTTTTATTGTTTTGTGTGAATCTTTTCTAGGGGTCTTCGGTTTATGTGCTGCTTCCGGTTTAAACTATGGTGGATGACTCAGAGAATGGGAACCTGTGGAAAAGACATTCCTTTGGAGACACAGTTCATGTTGCTGGAGAGCAAAGACGAGGTTAACGGAGACGATGATGCTCCTACTGTTTATACCGTCTTCCTCCCTCTGCTCGAAGGCCAGTTCAGAGCTGTTCTTCAAGGAAACGAGAAGAACGAGATTGAGATTTGCCTTGAGAGTGGTAAGTCAAACTAGCTTAATTTACAATTGATCCATAGATAGTTGATGGTTCAAGAGCCAAGAAACTGATATATCTTTTTTTGTTTCGGCAGGTGATAAGGCGGTGGAAACTAGCCAAGGGACACATCTTGTCTATGTTCATGCTGGGACCAATCCTTTTGAAGTTATCACCCAATCCGTGAAGTATGTTTTTGTAGAACAAAACCAAAATATTTATGATTTTGTTTGAAGTTTAATGTGTTTGTGCTAAGGTATGGTAATCTTTTTTGCTGTGTACAGGGCTGCAGAGAGACACATGCAGACATTTCACCATCGCGAGAAGAAGAAGGTTAGTAAACATTAATTATTATTATATGGTTCTTCGATTTGATATGGTCTCCTCAGGTTCGTCCTCTTTGTTTGTTGTGTAGATGCCTTCTTTTCTAGACTGGTTTGGCTGGTGTACATGGGACGCGTTCTACACAGACGTGACTGCGGAGGGCGTCGATGAGGGCCTTAGAAGGTATATGGACGTATAGTTAATTTGTTGGTAATTAATTGTTCAAAGCTCTGTTAAGTTGATGGTGTCTCTGATGGCCTCTTGGTTTTGCTGCAGTCTTTCAGAAGGAGGTACTCCTCCTAGGTTTCTGATCATTGATGATGGTTGGCAACAAATAGAAAACAAAGAGAAAGATTCGAACTGCGTTGTCCAGGAAGGAGCACAGTAAGTTATCTTTGCTCTTGTCTTTTATGTAGATGAGGTATCTTAAGTATGTTATGAATCCATGTTTATCTAAATTTTTTTAGTGGTTCTCTGCATCTAAAACCAAAGATAAAAGTGGCTGTAATGAAAATTAGATAGTCTGGCATGGGAACTGTGGAGTCTAGTTCATAATTGGAGGTGTGAGTGTATTTGATAAGCTCGAGGTTGAGGATATACTACACTTTTTAATGTTCTGAAGTTGGTATAGCCGGTTTTTAAATCGGATATAAATCGGTTTAATTTTCTTAAATCATGCAAATAATGTTAGTTCAAATCCACAAATTGGTCTATTTTTTTGTGTATGTCAGATTTTGACAATTCATCAAAATTATTTTATAGTTAAACCTAAAAACTAAAAAAATTAATATAAATGTAAAAAAAAAATATAAATAAATTTTATATAAGGTATGGGAGAGACGCTCAATTTTTCTGTCTTCCTATACAGGTTTGCTACTAGACTTGTTGGTATCAAGGAGAACGCAAAGTTTCAGAAGAATGATCCAAAGGACACGCAAGTATCAGGGCTTAAGAGTCTCGTTGACAATGCAAAGCAGCACCACAATGTGAAGTATGTCCTCACTCTAATTTATAACACTTTGTTTTTTCATATGTGACAAGAAGATGTGCATACTCACTCATAAGGCTTTTGACTCCTTTATATTTACAGACAAGTCTACGCGTGGCACGCTTTAGCTGGCTACTGGGGTGGAGTGAAACCCGCTGCCTCCGGAATGGAACACTACGACAGTGCATTAGCTTACCCAGTTCAGTCCCCTGGTGTCTTAGGGAACCAACCAGATATAGTCATGGACAGCCTCGCTGTTCACGGTCTCGGTCTTGTCAACCCTAAGAAAGTGTTCAACTTCTACAACGAGCTGCATTCCTACCTGGCTTCCTGTGGTATAGACGGAGTCAAAGTTGATGTCCAGAACATCATCGAAACCCTCGGTGCCGGTCTTGGCGGGAGAGTCGCTCTGACACGCAGCTACCACCAAGCGTTAGAAGCTTCCATCGCTAGGAACTTTAAAGACAATGGGTGCATTTCTTGCATGTGTCACAACACGGATGGGTTGTACAGCGCGAAACAGACTGCTATTGTTAGAGCGTCTGATGATTACTATCCTAGAGATCCTGCTTCTCACACTATTCACATAGCATCGGTTGCGTATAATACTCTTTTCCTTGGAGAGTTCATGCAACCTGACTGGGACATGTTCCATGTAAGTAAAAAACAAATTGCTTTCCGTCTTTATTACATCATGCAAATGCTTACACTTAATGTTCTGTTGTTACCAGAGTTTACACCCAACGGCAGAGTACCACGCTGCAGCACGTTCAGTAGGTGGATGTGCAATCTATGTCAGGTAAAAAAATCCTTGTCCACATAATTTATTGTGATTTCTTGTAATGTTTGACCAGAGGTCTTAACCGGAGATGTGTTTTGTCATATTACACGAGCAGTGACAAGCCAGGCAACCACAATTTTGATCTATTGAGGAAGCTGGTTCTTCCTGATGGTTCGGTTCTTCGTGCTAAGCTTCCTGGCAGGCCAACACGTGACTGCCTATTTGCTGATCCAGCTAGAGATGGAACCAGCTTGCTCAAGATCTGGAATATGAACAAGTTTACTGGTATAGTTGGTGTATTCAACTGTCAAGGTGCTGGTTGGTGCAAGGATACCAAGAAGAACAGGATTCATGATACTTCTCCTGGTACTCTCACGGGTTTGGTCCGTGCGGAGGATGCTGATCTCATCTCCGAAGTGGCTGGTCCAGATTGGAGTGGAGATTCAATAGTCTACGCTTATAAATCAGGTATTAAAAAAAAAATTCCACAGACAAAACAAAACCTCTGACATTACAGTTCAATGCTTATGAACATGAGCTTGGTTTTGATTTACAGGGGAGCTGGTTAGACTACCAAAGGGTGCCTCAATCCCACTCACTCTCCAAGTCCTTGAATATGAACTCTTCCACATCTCTCCTTTGAAGGTAAATATAGTAGGACGAGACATTGGCTTTGGTTTCTAAATTTTAAAGAACTATTATACTTAGGTCGCATAGCTTCAAAATTGTTGGAATATATTTTATTGAGATTAAAAATGTTTATATGGTCCCTCCCTTAGTATATTACTAGACTATTGAACTTTGATTGTTAATTAACATGCATTAAATTTGGGCTGCACAGGAAATCACTGCAAGCATCTCGTTCGCACCTATTGGACTCCTGGACATGTTTAACTCAAGTGGGGCTATTCAGTCCATGGATATCACTACCGTGACAGACGAGAAACCTGAGGTTTATTCCTCTTCAGTGGTCAGCGAGAACCGTTCTCCAGCAGCGCTGATATCTCTAGGTGTTAGAGGTTGTGGTCGTTTTGGAGCTTACTCTTCTCAGCGTCCGCTGAGATGCGCCGTTGATAGCACCGAGACTGAGTTCAACTACGATGCAGAGGTTGGGCTTGTGACGTTGAACCTACCAGTGACAAAGGAAGAAATGTTCAGATGGCATGTTGAGATTCTGGTGTAAGCGAAAGAGAAGCTTGGTGTAACTTGCTGGATCGGGTTATTATTCTTTTTACTACCATTTTGCCATTGTATTGTCGTTATAGACGTTTTGTAGTAGTCGACTAGTAGTATCTTCGCTTGTAATAAAATGTAATCTCGTTCTGTCTCTGTAGTTCTTTTGTTTCAAGATGAAATGGTCACAAATAAGTAATTCTAGAATGCATTCATTACATCATTCACCTCGTAAGAATTCAAGAACTCATCTATGTTTTGGCAAACATAGCTATTCACAATAAATTATATGCATGTTACACATATATGTAGTACAATACATATACTAGATAGTGATGACGACTCAACCTTACACCCAGAAGCGGACCCACATTATGGCTACAGGGGTCATTTCACACCACAAATATATCAAAAAATAAAATTTGTAAGCTGTGATTAGTAATTTAAAGCAGCTTATTTGGTTGAAATTGAGACCGTTGAACCCACAGAACACGTGTTCGAATCCACTATGTGACCTTTTATTATATTTTGACCCCTCAGAAAAAATTCTTGGGTTCGCCATTGCTTACACCATATTTGTACATCTAATCATCATACACAAAATTCAGTCAGTATGTCGAAATACATAGTGAAATCTCTCATTCGTGAGATACAAAATAGGCTTAAAGCATTTTTTGATTTTCAAATGCATTATGTTATCTTTTTTTTTTTGTCAAAATGCATTATGTTATCTATAGCGTGAAATGTAAGGAGTTGTTCGAAAATATATGTCTGAAGTCCCAAAGCATTCTTCTACATTATTTGCTATTGTTTTCAGTTTTTGAGTGTTTCTTTGCTCTTTTATCAACACCAAGTAACTAAAATATAATGTGTAGAACATACATTGGAATATTGACATCCACGAACGCGATGTGCAAGTTGAATCTTAACCATTAATTAAGACAGATACAAGACAGTAGATTCCAAATGTTAAGCAATAAAAAAAAAAGACAGTAGATTCAAAGAAGGAAGCAATAATTACACCGAGGTTACAACAACGACTAGACAAATTTCCAAAACTATATCGGCCATATTTTTAGGTTTCGCAAGCAAACTTTGCAAGCACATATATCTATATTTGTTTTAGTCAAATGGTAACTTATCACAAAGTTGATTATTTTGTATGTAAGGGATAGTTACGTTATCTCTTGTGGTTGTTAATCGATAAGAAAATATGTAGGACATTAAGTCTTTGTCGTTGTTCTTGATGTTCAATGCATTGTAGTATATTTATCATGTAACTTGAAGCCGCAATGATTAGAGTAAATACCAAAACTATATAATCATTGCATTTTTTCGAACCTAAATTTTGAAACAAGGTGACGGGATACGTATATATCTAACTAACCACATCAATTATTTATTAAAAAAAAAACCACATCAATTAGACGATCCAATCAAATACGAATTACAATGAACAACTAACCTATTATATACGAGATGTCAGAGCCTAAATTAAAGTTAATCAAATATTTTTTGAAACGGTAAACTGGTCTCAAGCTTCCACGTTGAATCTTGATTATCATCGACCACTCGATAATTAATTATCAAGATCAAATACTAGTTAAGAAAATAATAGTCAATATAACAAGTTTAATTAGAATTTATCTCTTGAAATGTTTTTGAAAGTCAAAAGGTATTTGATTAGTGATGAAATATAATATCTCTAAACTAATCAACCATACAAAATTATAAGATCAGTGATCAATTTTAGACATATTTTTCATCATATTCGAGACTTTTTCATATAAAAACATTTTGCGCTTTTGATTTGAATACAAAAGTACTGTATAAACTTGTTAATTGACTTTCCAACAAAATAATATAATTTTGCATGCACAATTTGAAATATAACGTTATTTTTTTGAAAAAAATAATAAAAAATAAAAGAAATAAATATAACGTTATTTTAACATACTATCACTCATAACATTAGGCATTTCAAGTGCCGTTTACGAATTTACATTCTATTTTCAGTTTGGTATATCTTTCTTTGTAACTGACTTTGGTATTTTTACACATTATACATTGACGGTTGAACAATACTTGGGTTCACCCCTGAGGTGAACTTATGAATTCACCTCTTTCCTTATTTCAATTATATTGCTATAAATATTAATGTCACATTAAATAAATTATAAATTACAAAAAAGTAAAATTTAAATCATAAACTCTAAATTCGAATCCTAAACCCAAATCTTAGATTTTTAATTTTAAACCATACCCTAAACCCAAACATATACCCTAAACCCAAACCTATACCCTAAACCCAAACCTATACCCTAAATCTTAAATCTAAATTTAAATCTTAAACTCTAAACTCAAACCATAAACCCTAAACCCAAACTCTAAACCCTAAACCCAAACTCTAAACGCTAAATCCTAAACCTTAAACTCAAAATGTAAATCATAAACCCAAATTTTTCAAATACCTTTGGGTTAATGATCATCAAATGTATTTTCAAATACATTTTAGTGTATAGAGTTCGGGTTTATGGTTTACAGTTTGGGTTTAAGGTTTAGGATTTAGGGTTTAGAGTTTGGGTTTAGGGTTTAGAGTTTGGGTTTAGGGTTTATGGTTTGGGTTTAGGGTCTAGGATTTAAATTTAGATTTAGGATTTAGGGTATATAGTTTGGGTTTAGAGTATATGTTTGGATTTAGGGTTTAGGGTTTGGTTTAAAATTTAAAATCTAAAATTTGGATTTAGGATTTGAATTTAGAGTTTATGATTTAAAATTTACTTTTTGTAATTTATAATTTGTTTATAATGTGATATTAATGTTTATGGCAATTTGATTGAAATAAAGAAAGAGGTGAATTTATAAGTTCACCCCAGGGGTGAACCTAAGTATCTCTATAATATTATTTGAGAAGTCAGTTTCTTATGTGTCGCACTCACGTTTACTCTCACGATGGTTGATTACAGTGATACCCTTAATGAATTAAAATTATTACATTTAAATATTATTGTTGAAATATTTACTTTTCTTTTTAAAAATTTACAAATAACATTTATAATATAAAGGAAACATGTATAAAGTAAAAAAAACCAATTTAAAACAAAAATATATGTATATATAATGTGATTTTATCAAAACGGAAATTTCACAAAATAGTAATATTCCATTTAAAAAAGAAATATTTTAAATAACATAAAAATACTTTTGAAGCGATAAAATATTTTCTTAGATAAAAATTTTATATTTTTATATAATGTGATTTCATAAAAGAATTTTCACACATATAATCGTGATATAGAAAAAGAAATATTATTTATTTTAAAATATAATTTAACAATATAAAAACATATATTTTCAATGTAATAGAAGTATTTTTATATATCTATCCTTTTCTTAAGTAACATTAATTGATATATTTTTATTTGACTAAAATTTTTTATAATTAGTATTGAAATATTCTATTTATTTTTTATATTTAGTTGACTATAATATATTTCAGTTAGAGCAAACAAATATCTAAAACTGTATTTTTAATTATATAATATGACTTCTCAAATACTAGCACACTATTTTTATTGCTTATTTTTAAGAGATATTAGAAACTAAAAAAAAAAGCTAAACATCTTTTGATCAAATAATTACAAAATATTTAAAATAACATAGCACTATATACTCTGACAAGGTAGGTATATTACATTTTATCACTATTGAAATTATTTATTTTCTTAATATTAAATTTATTTTTAAATTTTATGTTTTAATGTTTGTCAAAGTTAATATAACCATAATCAAAATACCAAGACAAATCTGAATTCTCATTTTATGATTATTTAAAATAAATTTTAGCTTAGTTACAATTCAATAAATCTAAGGAAAGAATTATTTAGAATTTATAAAACATTTTAATTATTGTAATATTGATATATATTCATGAACTTTCAAAAATGTAACAGTTACTTAAAATGTAATTTCCTATTGATCATCGCTTATATCTAATATTTTTTAACAATCAATATATAATTTGATAAATACTAAGAAAACACATGCACATTTAAATGATAAATAAGACTAATTTGATTTAACTTAAATATAATAAAATAATTATATTTAAGTTTGAATTTGAAAGAATATATTTAACTAAATATATTCACAACATGAGTGACTCAACCAATTCAACTTAAATATAAAATCATAAACTTAACTGCAATAAAAATATATAATTTTAGAATAATAATTTATTTTTAAATATAGATTATAGGATAACTCAAAACATATTAACAATGAAAATAAAATATTAACCAACTGTTACAATTTAGTTATTTGGTAAAAATATAATAATATATATGCACAATATATTATCGTTATATTAATTTATGTAATTTGGAATCAGACATTTTGGTTTATTTTTATTTCAATCTAAGCACAATATATCTTAAGTTATACATAATATTCCTAAATATATTTATATATCTAAGACAAACAAACAACCTAAATATGAATAACAAAATTAAAAATTTAATATATTTAGTGAAAAAATATTATATTTAAATTTACAGAGACATATGCAATTCAATATATCCAAATGATAACTAAATTAACCGTAAAACAATAAACCAACTAGATATAACATATCTAAAATCATGTCTAATTAAATTAATTTAATATAATTATAATTATTATAATATTATGCATAAAATTTATAAATTAATAAAATTAAAATTAAATATCAATCAATTATTATAATATATTTATTTTATAAATTTATACCCGTGCATGAGCACGGGAAAATCACCTAGTTGTTCTTGACGGTTGATCGAGATATTCCGGGCTTTCAAATTGGAGAACTTAAGGAATTTATTTTTCAGTACCTCATATATATAGTATGTCAATTCTGAAATATTTGGCAAAAATTACCAGATTCACCACGTGCTAAATTTCAAACGTATTTTTTTATTGACCACGGTTCTAGTTAAAAAAAAAACGGAAAATTAAATAATTTGCAGTTCGTTCAGACACATGTGATTAAATACGAGAGAGCCAAAGAAAAATTATGATGTATGTTTCTTCTGCATTTTTTCCTAAAGGACTGGACTTGGGTTCACCCCTGTGGTGAACCTTTAAATTCACCACTTGATTTATAATCAATTAAAGTGACATGTGGATGATTAAATTAAAATATTAAATATATTTAAAAATAGTTTAAAAAAAATAATGCCAATTCTACATCCGAAATCTTAATTTCTAAATCCTAAACATTAATTCCTAAATCCAAACCCTATACCCTAAACTCAAATCCTAAACCCTAAACCCAAATCCTAGACCCTAAACTCAAACTGTATACGCTAAACTCAAATCCTAGACCCTAAACTCAAATCTTATATCTAAATGCTAGATCCTAAACCCAAACCGTATACTCTAAACTCAAATTCTAAACCCTAAACGCAAACCGTGAACCCTCAATCTAAACTCTATACCCTAAACCCAAATCATATACCCTATACTCTAAACCCAAATCCTAAACCCTAAACCCAAATCATACCTACTTCGGGGTGCTATCACTAAAATAGAAAAAATTACGTAGTAATTCTTCGGGGTTTACGGTTTGGGTTTAGGGTTTAGAATTTGGTTTTAGGGTATACGGTTTGGGTTTAGGGTCTAGCATTTGGATCTAAGGTTTAGATTTAAGGTTCGGCTTTAAAGTCTAGAATTTGAGTTTAAAGTTTAGAATTTGGATTTAGGGTTTAGGATTTGAGTTTAGGGTATAGGGTTTGGATTTAGAAATTAATGTTTAGGGTTTATAAATTAAGATTTAAGGTTTAGAATTGACATTATTTTTTTTTAGTTATTTTTAAATATATTTAATACGTTTTATTTAATTATCCACATGTCACTTTGATTGGTCATTAATCAAGTGATAGATTTTAAGGTTCACTATAGGGGGTGAACCCAAGTCCTGTCATTTCCTAAAAGATACTAGTATACTACAAGGGAAATTTCAACCTCTACACAAAAATAAAAAGCAAGAAAAAGTAAAAGAGACATAAACTACTACCGAATTTATTGAGATACAGGAGACGACGACGTACTGCTTAGGTCAGTAATTACACATGATGAAATGTTACTGTGAATGGTATACAATGATGAACTCAAACTATTGTTCTAATCGAAAAGAAGAAAAAAATAACCAACTAAAATGCAAGACTCCCTAACAAAGAAAGAAAAAGTAAATAAAAATTCAAATATGGTAAGGCTAGAAGTTTATGTGATGTTTTCGTATCAATCTCAATCTCTCTCCATACCTCAAACGCCATTAGAACTTTAATAAACCTAACTTTATTTATCCATTTCAAAAAAGATTTTTCTTATCCATTAAGTTGTCTATAAATAATTAACGACACATACTTTCCCACAACAAAGAGTCTCATCTTACTCACAAGAATCATTCACACACTCTTACTAAAAAGAATACCATCTCGATCCTCCAAAGGCTTCACTCGAAATGGCACGTTGTTGCGAACCTCTAGCTATTTTCTTATGCGTTCTTTTCATGCTCTCTTGGGTTGAAGCTTTAAGTATCAACATTGATCATGGATATGATCATGAAGATGGAAGCTTTGAATCCGATAGTTTAATCAAGTTCAACAACGACGACGTTCTTACCTTGGAAAACTCCGATAAACCCACTTCCGACTCTTCAACTGTTAGTGTATCGACCTTCGGAGCCAAAGGAGATGGAAAAACCGATGATACTCAGGTATGTCATCTTTAGAATAATGTTTATAAAATTAATGATCTATGGCTAAATAAATTCAGGAAATATATATATATATATATATATATATATATATATATATATATATATATATATATATACGTTTTATAATTTTAATTGTATTTATGATGCATGCATGCAATTATAGGCCTTCAAGAAAGCATGGAAGAAGGCATGTTCAACAAAAGGAGTTACTAGTTTCTTGGTCCCTAAAGGGAAGACTTATTTCCTTAAGTCTACTCGATTCAGAGGCCCATGCAAATCTCTACGTAGCTTTCAGGTAGTAGTAATATGCTTTTGCTTTTAGTTAAATGATTTTTAATCAATCCCCTAATCCATTATCCATATATTTAATCAACTAGTTAACAAATTTACCGATAAAATACAGATCTTCGGCACTTTATCAGCATCTACAAAACGATCGGATTACAACGAAGACAAAAACCATTGGCTTATTTTGGACGATGTTAACAATCTATCAGTCGATGGCGGCTCAGCGGGGACTATTGATGGCAACGGGAAAATATGGTGGCAAAACTCATGCAAAATCGACCGATCTAAGGTATGTATAGTGTATTGTCCACCAATCACTATATGTCACACATTTCTTATTGAATATATGCTTATTTAAGATACTCCTAGTGCTAATATTAATTGGTTTCCTTCTCTTTATTGCAGCCATGCACAAAAGCTCCAACAGTACGTAAATACTAAAGCTCCATATATAAACTAAGTGAACGTCTGATTATAAGATTGGCATGTGTATATACGTGTGTTATGCTTATGCAGGCTCTTACTTTGTACAACTTAAAAAATTTGAATGTGAAGAACC
Organism: Raphanus sativus; assembly: GCF_000801105.2. Classification (NCBI taxonomy): domain Eukaryota; kingdom Viridiplantae; phylum Streptophyta; class Magnoliopsida; order Brassicales; family Brassicaceae; genus Raphanus; species Raphanus sativus. The sequence continues at coordinate 26,227,449 of NC_079515.1, read as the reverse complement.
TGAGGGTGAGAAATGCGCAGCAGATTCAGATTTCGGTTGAGAAATGCAACAATGTTAATATTAAAAATGTTGAGATCACTGCTCCTGATGATAGTCCCAACACGGATGGTATTCATGTCACTAACACCCAAAACATTAGTATCTCCAATTCACACATTGGAACAGGTAATGATCCATATATATAATATTCGAGTTTAATGATTATTATACAGTACATATATTATTTATAATATTTCTTGGTTGCTTTTCTATAGGTGATGATTGTGTATCCATTGAGGATGGATCCCAAAATATTCAAATCAATAATTTAACTTGCGGCCCCGGTCATGGGATCAGGTAAGTCGATTCATTTTTTTCTTGTTTTCAAACTCTAATTTAAGGGTTATATATATCTAACATGCTAATCCTTACAAATAATTAAAGTAAATATATAACACATGGATTTTTGTTAATTTTTTAAATGAGAAGCATTGGGAGCTTGGGGGATGACAATTCCAAAGCTTATGTCTCGGGAGTTAATGTGGATGGTGCTAAGCTCACTGAGACTGACAATGGAGTAAGAATCAAGACTTATCAGGTGACTGATTTTGAATTTTTTTCACAAACAATTTTGTTTTTAAAAAGTCAATATATAACAATGCCTTCTTACTGATTTCAGGGAGGGTCAGGAACTGCGAAGAACATTAAGTTTCAAAACATTCGTATGGAAAATGTCAAAAATCCAATCATAATCGACCAGAACTACTGCGACAAAGACAAATGCGAACACCAAGTAAATGATTACTCGATTAATTTGATTTGGCCAGATATATAATTTTTTTTAGTACTATACTCAGTCGGCTTGAAATATATATGCTTATTAGGACTCTGCAGTGCAAGTAAACAATGTGGTGTACCGGAACATAAGCGGTACGAGCGCAACGGATGCGGCGATAACGTTTGATTGCAGTGAGAAATATCCATGCCAAGGTATTGTGCTTGACAATGTGAACATCAAAGGAGGAACAGCATCATGCAAAAATGCGAATGTTAAGAATCAAGGCAACGTTTCTCACAAAGCTAAAATCTTGTAACTCAAAATAATCGTGCAAAACGGTAACTTTCTCTCTCATCGAAGAAGGCGATTCCCGTCGACACCGTGCCGCTCCTCTCCGCCTCTCACCGGCGCCTGATTAGGCGTCGTCTCCTCGCCGAGTCTTCCTCTCCCTCTCCTTCAAAAGAGATGGGGAAAAGAAAGGCCAAGAAAATCTCACCGTCGAAGAGTCCCAAGCCTCCGGAGCCGCCTCCGCCGGCACAATCACCTCCGCCGCCGCTTGTTCCCGGTTCTGAAATCGAAATCGTCGCCCTATCTCCTGCCTCTGAGGAAGTTTCCGATGCCCATCTCAGCCTCCCAGCCGACATGGTTGCTCAACCTGCTCAAGACAGTACAGATCTGCGTTCTCCACCCACCAATCTTCCATCTGCCAAGACAGAGATCGTCAAGCAATTGACAGATCCATCTTCAGGCGAGAAGGATGTTGGAAACACCCTTGATGAGTTGAGCCCCGTAGCGTCTGCGGAAGCTCCTCAATTGGATAAACCTCATGTTGAGTTGAGCACTGTGGCGAAGTCTACTTGCTCCTCTGTTTCGATCCTAGCTACGGGAGAGGTTGAACAAACCTCAACTGAGGCTCTATCTACTGAAGTATCAGCCTCTGCTGAAGCCAAGGAAGTACCTTTGAGCTCGCAACAGGATGCTAATAAGGTCCCACCTACTGGAGTCACAGGGGAGTTGGCGACTTCAAACCTCGCTGATGCTGAGCGTAACTCTCCGGCCGCTGTCGATCCTCCGAAAATGCCTGCCAAACCTCAAGAAAAAGCTAAAGACACTTGGTGTGATCGTGCTAAGGGGACCAAACCACTGTCTAAGAAAGGCGAGGCCTTCATTCTACCCTCGGGAGAAGCATGTGTCAAGATACCAAACTCAGTTATAGAGAAAAATCGTAAAGCTTGGGAGCCCTTTGTTCTTGGACAGTTTTACTCGGATCCTCCGTCGCAGGGTACTCTACACAACATAGTGAATGGCATTTGGAGTAAGCAATACAGAGACATAGCGGTTTCAAAAATGGAAGGCTTCTCCTTTCTTTTTAGAATCCCGAATGCAGCCACAAGAAACAGGGTCATCAACCAGAAGCTGTGGCAAATCGAAGGGCAAACGATGTTCGTTGATAAATGGGAGCCTGGTATTGTTCCATCTAAACCGGAACTCACCTCTGCTCCTATCTGGCTGGAGCTACGCAAGGTCCCCTTTCAGTTTTTCAATGAGGATGGCTTAGAACGTATAGCAGGGCTTGTTGGCGAACCACGGTTCCTGCATCCGGCGACTGCTAACAAAACTAATTTGGAGGTTGCGAAAGTCTTCACTATAATAGACCCGAGGAAACCGTTACCGGAGGCTGTTAATGTGCAATTTGACTCCGGCGTTATAAGCAGAGTCTTGGTTTCCAGTCCTTGGATGCCCCCGGTTTGTGGGTTCTGCAAAGAGATAGGCCATTCCTTGCGACGTTGTCCGACTGCTCCCAAGCCGTGTTCTATCTGTAGCTCTAATGACCACACGGCGGCTAAATGTCCGAATAAAAAAGAAACAAGAGGACGGAAGACCAGGCGTAGTAGATCTAGATCGAAGCAAATGTGGGTGGCTGTTGACAGCCCGATACCTGATTTGAATGCAGTGGAGAGTGCAGGATTGGCAGAGCAGGCTGCGCCTCCGCAGCTTCAACACCCACCACCTCCTGGTTTTACCAAAGAGATTTCTAAAGCAACCTCTAGCTTTGTGGAGATTGTGAGCCAGTCTAAGCTAGGCACGGCTAAGGATAAGACAAGAGGGGAAACAAGTGGCTCTACTCCCCATAAACAGCTGCCAAGAAGCGCTTCTGCTACCTCAAGATCGTCTCAGAGTGACTTGCAGGCTGACTCCTCGGATGTGGAGTCTTCTGATTCAGAGCTGGAAGAGGGTGAGTTCAGTAAGCATGAGCCGGACTTCGAGGTTGTGCGGAACAGAAAGAGATTCTCAGGTCAGAAAGGAAAACGGGGCAAGTGCCCCAAAACCAATTAATTTTTATGTCGACGGACATTTTTTGCTGGAACATACGCGGGTTAAATAAACTATGTCACCGCAGCGGATTAAGGAAATGGTTTAGGAAGCATTCTCCCTATTTTGGTGCGTTACTTGAGACGCACGTGAAGCACCCTAAGAAAAACAAATTCATTTCGGAAATTTTTCCTGGTTGGTCTACGGAAGACAACTATGGCTTTTCTCCTCTCGGCAAGATTTGGTTAGTATGGCATCCGTCTCTCCTAGTCTCTATCATCTCCAAGTCTCTCCAGATGATCACGGTGGAAATAACTTGGCCAGCGACACATAATAAGTTTTTTATTTCTGTTATTTATGCGTCTAACGACGTCGATGAGCGACAGAACCTGTGGGCTGAAATTGAAGCTTTGGCGTTATCTCATCAGCTTGATACTAAGCCTTGGCTGATCCTGGGTGATTTTAATCAGATCAGAGATCAAAAGGAGCACTCAAAACCGCCCTCTCTCAATATGGACAAGAGGATCCGCGATTTTAATCAATGTTTGTTGGCAGCAAATGTTGATGATCTTAACTTTCGTGGGAACACTTTTACTTGGTGGAACAAGAGAAAGCGAGACCCGATAGCAAAGAAGTTGGACAGAGCATTAGTGAATGAGGAGTGGTACTTTCAGTTTCCTTCTTCAGTGGCCTATTTTGGAAGTCCGGAGTTCTCTGACCACGCTGTTATATCCATCACTCTAGACCCTTTCATTCCAAGGACCAGGAAGCCTTTCAGGTTCTATAATTTCATTATCTTAAGCCCTGATTTTCTTGATATGATCTGCAGCTCCTGGTTTTCTATGAATGTCACAGGTTCGGCTATGTTCAGGGTTTCGCGGAAGCTTAAGTTGTTAAAGAAGTGTATTAAGGATTTCAGCAAGATCAATTACTCTGGCATAGAAAAAAGAACGGCACAAGCTCTCACAAAGCTGACAACCACTCAGAACGTGATGCTTGCAAATCCCACCATGAAGGCTGCAGCGGAGGAAATTCAAGCGTTGCAGGAATGGGAACAGCTCTCCAACGCTGAGACTTCTTTCTTTTACCAACGCTCTAGAATCAACTGGTTAGCCTATGGTGATGGTAGCTCCCGCCTATTCCACAGATATGCAGCTTCCCGGCAGGCGATCAATCACATCCACTTCCTCATATCTGATACCGGTGCTAGAATTACTGCTCTACCAGAAATTCAGGATCAGTGTGTCAGCTACTTCTCTGAGATCTTAGGAGGCTCCACCACGCAGCCGATGTTTGTGCAAAGTGATCTTGACCTGCTGTTCGACTTCAGATGCTCAGATGCGCAGGTTGCTGGCTTTGAAAAAGAGTTTACGGCTACAGACATTAGGGAAGCCTTCTTCTCCCTTCCAAAGAACAAAACAGGCGGCCCTGACGGTTATTCTTCGGAATTCTTCACCGCTTCTTGGTCAGTTGTAGGCCCGGAAGTGACTGAGGCGATTCAAGAATTTTTCAAGTCTGGCTCTCTGCTCAAGCAGTGGAATGCGGCAAACCTTGTGCTCATTCCGAAGATTCCTAATGCGTCTCATCCTTCACAGTTTAGGCCCATCTCTTGTCTTAATACGGTATACAAGGTCATTGCTAAGCTGTTAGCGGAAAGGCTAAAGGTTATCCTCCCGTTAATGATTTCAAAAGCCCAATCGGCCTTCCTGCCTGGACGGCTTCTTGCGGAAAACGTGCTTCTTGCGACAGATTTGGTTAATGGTTACAACACTGAGATTATCTCTCCCAGAGGCATGCTTAAAGTGGATTTGCGCAAAGCGTTTGATACTGTGAGATGGGACTTCATCATCGCTTCGCTCAGAGCCCTTGCTGTTCCTGAATCTTATATTAACCTCATCTCTCAGTGCCTTACAACCGCGTCTTTCTCGGTTTCAGTCAATGGTACAACAGGGGGCTTCTTCAAAAGTGCAAGAGGTATTAGACAAGGTGATCCCCTGTCTCCATATCTCTTTGTATTAGCGATGGAATGCTTGTCTAGGCTTCTTCTTGCGCGCTATGAGGACGGGAACATTGGATACCATCCTAGAACAGAGAACTTGAAGATATCTCACCTGATGTTTGCCGACGACGTAATGATTTTCTTCGATGGAAGCAGCAATAGTCTTCATGGAATTTCTGAGTGTCTTGATGATTTTGCTTCTTGGTCCGGGCTTCAAATGAACCCAACTAAGACAGAATTATTCACTGCGGGATTGGACCATAGTGAATCCGTTGCAATCAGCTGTTATGGATTCCCTAATGGTACTCTTCCCATTAGGTACTTAGGTCTTCCTCTTATGAGCAGGAAGCTAAAGATAACGGAATATGCACCTCTCATAACTAAAATTACTAAAAGTTTCCAGGCTTGGGCAGTCAAGCTTCTTTCATTTGCTGGTAGGTTGCAGCTGCTCAGATCAGTTATCTTTGGGTTGATTAATTTCTGGGTTTCTGCTTTCATGCTTCCGAAGGGCTGTATAGCGATGATTGAATCTCTGTGTGCTCGCTTTCTCTGGTCCGGCAACATCGAGAAAAAAGGAATAGCTAAAGTTGCCTGGTCTACTGTCTGCTTGCCTAAGCAGGAAGGTGGTCTTGATATTAGAAGTATCAGTGTGTGGAATCAAGCTCTGGGTCTTAAGTTCATCTGGCTTCTTCTCTCCAACTCTCCATCGCTTTGGACTGAATGGCATAGAAGTGTACATCTGTCAGGATCCTGCTTTTGGACTATAGAACCTGCTCAATCTGACTCATGGGCTTGGAAGAGAATTCTAAAGCTCAGACCACTAGCATTACAATTCTGCAATATGAGGCTAGGAAATGGTTCAACCACCAGTTTCTGGTTCGATGTGTGGTCCCCTTTTGGCCAATTGATAAATCACTTAGGGCCTACTGGTCCTCGGGCTCTTCGTATCAGGAAAGACGCGTGTGTGGCTGATGCAATCTCTGAGTCTACTTGGTCGCTGCCTCACCCACGCTCGCAAAAGGAAGTCGATTTACACTGCTTTTTAACTACTATCTCTCTTCCTCTTGTTCATGATGTTGTTGATGTATTCGAATGGAAAGCTGCTGATTTTCCTTTGAATGTTTTTGATTCTAGGGCTACTTGGGAGGTCCTAAGGCCAAGACAACCTAATCAACCGTGGTGTGACGTCGTCTGGTTCAAAGGGGCAGTACCTAAGCATGCTTTCATGATGTGGGTGACCAACTACGACAGGCTGCCAACAAGGACCAGACTGTCATCATGGGGGCTGGCGGTACCGGTGACATGCCCGCTCTGTTCAGCATTCCCAGAAACCAGAGACCATCTGTTTCTTTCATGCCAATACACCAATGATGTTTGGGCTCAAGTCTTCGCAAGATGCAATCCTCCGTCGCAGATGTTTGCTGACTGGTCTGAGCTCTTATCTTGGATACGAGGAGCGAGCACGAGGAAGAGGATCCTCTTACGAAAGCTAGCAACTCAAGCGCTGGTTTTTCACATCTGGAAACAAAGAAATAATCTGATTCACAACAATGCTAATCTGCCATCTTCTAGTGTTTTCAGGAGCTTAGATAGGGAGTTGAGGAACATCATTTCTTCTAAGAGAACCAGGAAACAGTTCAACTCCCTAATGGTTTTATGGTTTAGATAATTGTCTTAGCTATTGCTGTCCAAGTGGTTGGATGTTTTTGATTCATCTTGTTTTTATTCTTTTTTGCCAAGATGTGTCAAGCTTAGATCTTGCCTTTGTAAAATCTTTCTTCATTTATACGATATTTACAATTTAGCAAAAAAAAAAAAAGGCAACGTTTCTCCTCAATGCTCTTAATTAATTAGCTATAATTATGTAATATATCTACGTGTCGTTAAATAATAATAATATATATGTATTTCTCTACGTATTGATTGTTGATATATGTAGAATAGTAAAGATATATGGGAATAAACATACAATAGTCGAAAGATTTGCTGTCTTGTATACTACTATTGTTGATTATGTGTATTTTCACCAATATGAATAAGATTATCAGATTATGGGTTTGTCTGCTATTTTTTCAAAACCATTAATTATTGTGAACATATCTACAAATTAGTGAATTACACTAAGTTGGTTTCGTTATTTAAACATAACAGTTTGGTAATGGTAAGTAAAATATAATGAAAAAAACAATGCTCGTGTTATAAAATAACTTACAATTTTATAGTATCGAAAAATTTAAATAAGAGTGAAATTTTATACCCGCAGAAATAAAAGAACACTGATATAAGTATAATAACGAGAGAGAGAGTAAGTTATATGAGGAAGAAGAGAATGGTGTAAAAGTGCGCATTACAATCGATCGAAACAATCGTTTATATAGAAGTAAAAAGAGAAAGTTACTGTGTGTGCATAGTGGCAGTGGGCTCCACATAATTTACTTCACACGATCATTTTCAATGATCGGTGCTTCCTTTGTTGACATTCCATTTTTCACGTTTATAACACTCCCCCTTGGAGACCAGTGTCACTATCTCTTCTTGCTTAACGTTTTTGTTGCCTCGTTAAAAACCTTTCCAGGAAAACCCAATGGAAAAAACCATAGTAAGGTAAAAAGAGTACAACCACGTAAGCTCCCCCTCGGATGAGCAGTCATAGATCATTCCGATGACGCATTCCAATGTTATGAACATGTTTTCTGAATACCGAGGTAGGAAATGATTTAGTGAAGAGGTCAGCTGCATTGTCGCTTGATCGAACATATCTTACTTCAATCTCTTTCTTCTTCTCGAGCTCTTGAGTGTATGAGAAGAACTTCGGATGAATATGCTTCGTTCTATCGCTTTTGATATATCCTTCCTTTGTTTGAGCAACACATGCCGCATTATCTTCATATAGAATAGTTGGCTCCGTATTTTCGTCAATTCCACTGCTTGAACAGATATGTCGGCTTATTGATCTTAGCCATACACATTCTCGACTTGCTTCATGGAGTGCGATGATCTCAGCATGATTTGAAGAAGTAGCCACGAGTGTCTGCTTTTGAGAACGCCAAGATATGGCAGTGCCTCCAATAGTAAAAACGTATCCCGTTTGTGATCTAGCTTTGTGTGGATCTGACAAATAACCTGCATCTGCAAAACCAATCATTTGACCCTTTGAATTTTTAGGGTAAAATAGACCTAAATCAATGGTCCCTTGAAGATAACGAAAGACATGTTTAATTCCATTCCAATGTCTTCGTGTGGGGGATGAACTGAATCTTGCTAAAAGATTGATGGCAAAAGATATATCTGGTCGAGTACAATTTGCAAGATACATAAGAGCTCCAATTGCACTTAGATATGGAACTTCGGGACCAAGTATTTCTTCATTTTCTTCGGATGGTCGGAATGGATCATTTTCAACATTAAGTGATCTAACTACCATCGGGGTGCTAAGAGGAGTTGCTTTATCCATGTTAAAGCGTTTCAATACTCTTTTGGTATATGTAGATTGATGTAGAAATATACCCTTTTGAGAATGCTCAATCTGTAAGCCTAGACAATATTTTGTCTGTCCGAGATCTTTCATCTCAAATTCTCCTTTTAAATAATCTGATGCCTTTTGTATTTCTTCTTGAGTTCCGATAATATTAAGATCATCAACGTACACCGCGATTATCACAAATCCGGTTGTAGTTTTCTTTATGAAAACACAAGGACATATAGGATCATTTGTGTATCCTTCTTTTGTTAAATGCTCACTTAGACGATTGTACCACATACGTCCTGATTGCTTTAAGCCATATAATGATCTTTGCAATTTTATTGCACATAACTCTTTAGGTTTGGAACTTAAGATTTCTGGAATTTTAAATCCATCTGGGATTCTCATGTAGATATCAGTATCTAATGATCCATATAAATATGCCGTAACCACATCCATGAGACGCATCTCGAGATTTTTATCAGCTGCTAGACTCATCAGGAATCTAAAAGTGATTGCATCCATAACAGGAGAATATGTTTCCTCATAATCAATTCCAGGCCTTTGAGAAAAACCTTGGGCTACGAGACGAGCTTTGTATCTTGTAATCTCATTTTTTTCATTTCGTTTTCGGACGAACACCCATTTGTATCCAACAGGTTTCACATCTTTGGGTGTGAGCACAATAGGTCCGAATACGTTTCGTTTGTTAAGGGAATCTAGTTCGACTTGAATTGCATCTTTCCATTTCATCCAGTCATGTCTCTTTTGACATTCATATACAGATTTTGGTTCTGGATCTTCGTTTTCTTCATTTATTTCTTGTGCTAAGAGATATGAGAAAACATCATCAATGTCATCCATCTTATTTCGTTTCCATATCTTTCCATTATGGATGTAATTGATAGAAATCTCGTGATTTCCTTCAGATTCAATATGTTCTCTATTGTCGTTAGATTCACAATTTTCTTCTTCCAAAATATTTTCTGTTATTTTGGGAGTATCATGCTTTTCACCTTCCTTACGTTTCCTAGGAACTTTATCTTTCGAACCAATAGGTCTACCGCGTTTCAAACGTGTTCCTGATTCACGTGTATCAACTGCCGCTCCATATTTTTGTGGTATTTCAATACGAGCAGGAGTATTTGCAGCTGGTATGTGTGATTTAGTTACCATTTTGGTATCAGCAAATGCATCGGGTAATTGACTTGCTATATTTTGTAACTGCATGATACGTCGAACTTCTAGTTCTGATTGTTTCGTAGGAGGATCAAGGTGTAATAAAGATGGCACATTCCATTTGATTTCTTTTCCTACTTGATTATTGTCTCCCCCTAGGGTTGGGAACTCTTTCTCATTGAAATGACAATCGGCAAATCGTGCCGTAAACACATCACCAGTTTGTGGTTCTAGATATCTTATTATTGATGGAGAATCATAACCAATATATATTCCTAACCGTCTTTGTGGTCCCATCTTTGTACGTTGCGGTGGTGCTATTGGGATATAAACTGCACAACCAAAGACTTTTAGATGGGAAATATTTGGTTCTCTACCAAACGCTAACTGTAATGGGGAATATCTATGGTACGCACTGGGTCTTATCCGAATGAGTGCTTCTGCATGCAGAATGGCATGTCCCCATACAGAGGTTGGAAGTTTTGATCTCATGATCAATGGCCTTGCAATTAATTGCAATCGTTTAATTAGTGATTCTGCCAAACCGTTTTGTGTATGAACATGAGCAACTGAGTGCTCTACTTCAATCCCTGATACCATACAGTAATCATTAAATGCTTGGGATGTGAATTCACCAGCATTATCTAATCTAACTCTTTTAATTGGATGATCAGAGAACTGAGCTCTTAATTTGATTATTTGAGTTAAAAATCTCGCAAATGCCATATTTCGAGATGATAATAGGCAAACATGTGACCATCTACTCGACGCATCGATTAATACCATAAAGTAGTAGAATGGTCCACATGGTGGATGTATTGGTCCACAAATGTCACCTTGGATTCTTTCTAAGAATTTTGGTGATTCTTTATCAATTTTGGTTGGTGATGGTCTTATGATTAATTTCCCAAGAGCACATGCAGCACATGTCATTTTATTACTTTGATATAGATCTTGGGTTTTCATTGAATGACCATGTGAACTTTCAATGACTTTTCGCATCATTGTAGTGCCTGGATGACCAAGACGGTCATGCCATAATGTAATATCTTCTGGATTTCTTTTGACCACAAGGTTTGATTCTATCGCATTAATATAAGTCTGATGTAATCCAGAAGGAAGTTTTGGAAACTTTTCCAGTACAAGATTTTTGCCTGATTTTTCAGAAGTTATATACATATACTTCTTTCCATTCTCAGTTGCAGACTGAGTTTCATATCCTTGAAGGTATATATCTTTGAAACTCAACAAATTTCTCTTTGAATTTGGAGAATACAAGGCATTGTTTATGGAAAACTTTGTTCCATTAGGCAACATAAAGTTTGCTTTGCCAATTCCCTCGATCAAATCCGTAGGACCTGATATTGTGTTTACAGTCATTTTTGCTGATTTTAAGTTAGAGAAATATCTCTTATCTTTCAGAATAGTATGTGTTGTACCACTATCTGGAATGCAAACTTCTCTGCCAATTTGCTTAGTTGTTGTTCCATTATCCATTTCTGTAACACACAATTAATATTAATAAAGAAAATAAATTTTCATAAGTAAACATTATATAATTATACATTGATTATAAGCACACACACTTATACATTAGACTATAATTATACATTAGTTGTTTCGAAAAACAATTTTATTCTAGAACTGAAAATACATAATAGTAATAATAATTTATGACATCACTGGCATTATTGGGCTTGATTACTATAAGCATTTTAATTATCTTGATGAGTGGCCTCGTTGACATCGTCCATAAAGTCAGAAGACTCAAGGTATGTAGATGTTGTACCCTCGAAGTGCTCATTGAGATTAACTTCCTTTGATTTGCCTTTGATGGTTTCTTGGTACAACTTACATAGATGCTGAGGAGTTCGGCATACTTGAGACCAATGCCCCTTCGATCCACATCTGTAACAGACGTTCTCGTTTTTACGAGTAGGGTTTTCTTGGGCTTCATTCCCTTTTCCACGATTGGATCGATTCCATGTGTTGGATCCCCTTCCTCTTGGGTTGTAACTCCTTTCATTACCACGATTAAATCGATGGCCACGACCACGACCGTGACCACGACCACGACCACGACCACGATAGGAAAAATTTCCTCTTTCCGGATTTTTTACATCCGTCGCATTCACCTCAGGAAATGCTTTGGTTCCCGTGGGTCGGGTATTGTGATTTTTGATAAGGAGTTCATTATTTTTCTCCGCTATCATGAGCGCTACAGCGAGTTCAGAGAACCTCGTGTATCCACGGTTTCTGTATTGTTCTTGTAGAACATAATGGTTTTTGTGGAACGTTTGGTAAGTCTTCTCAAGCATTTCTGCTTCCGTTACGGGCTTACCGCAATATTCTAATTGCGCCGCTATCCTTAATATAGCGGAATTGTACGTTTCCACCTTTTCAAAATCTTGAAATCGTAGGTTCGCCCACTCATCGAGTGCATGGGGAAGAGTTATTTTCTTCTGGTTATCAAACCTCTCCTTTAGGGCTTTCCAAAGATCTAGAGGATCTTTTACCCTCGCATAGTCATGCGTAAGATTTTCATCTAGGTGTTTTCTCAGAAATATTACGGCCCTAGATCTTTCGTGAGAAGCTGATTTATTCCCTTCTTTTATTGTCTCGAGTATTTTCTCTGAGTCTAGATGAAGCTCCATATTAGTTATCCATGCCGTGTAATTTGCCCCAGTTATTTCCAAAGCCGGAAACTGGAGTTTTTCAATATTTGCCATTTCTGAATTTCCAAGACACAAAATAGTAAATTTTATTAGAATTTTATAATATTTAAAATGAACCGTTTACATTAATCATGCAAGCAATTACAAATAGAAATAATGTATAGAAAAGTAAACCGATATTCATCGTAAATTCCCCCGGAGCAAATTCTCCAACGAATAAACCGTAAATAGATACACAAATTAGAATTGCAACTAAAATCAAAAACGCGCGAATCATCTTTCTTGGAATGAAAAACCGGAGGAGAGCGATTTGAAAATATTTGAGAGATAATGAAATGTTTGGATGAAGAAAATGAGTGAAGTATGAATGTATTTATAGATGTAAAAATACTGTTCATAGCCGTTGTAAAAAGGTAAAATTTTTGAATTTTTTTCTTTGTGACCGTTGGGGTTGAATCGTTAAATCGAAAAACAGTTTGAAAATATCGTAATAATCAGTCAATCAATTTTAGTAAATTTCACTATATATATATATATATATATATTTTTTTTTATAGGTGAGCAAACATTTGTATAATAAAATTAATATAATACACAAATAAATATTAATCGTATTATGGTGATAGATTAATTTATATTTTAATATTGAATAAATTTTGCGGCGGCACAGCCAAGCCAAATGATAATGGTGTAATTAACAATCAAGGTTTATTAACGAGGCGACATACCGCCCGCATTAATATAGATAAATAATAGTGAATTAAAACAAACACTATAAAATAATAAACAATAATATAGGCGGTATACCGGCCATTATAGCAGGGTAAATATGATACATATAAACTTTACCGAATTGCAGAGTGATCGTGCTGATAACGTGTTATAAAATAACTTACAATTTTATAGTATCGAAAAATTTAAATAAGAGTGAAATTTTATACCCGCAGAAATAAAAGAACACTGATATAAGTATAATAACGAGAGAGAGAGTAAGTTATATGAGGAAGAAGAGAATGGTGTAAAAGTGCGCATTACAATCGATCGAAACAATCGTTTATATAGAAGTAAAAAGAGAAAGTTACTGTGTGTGCATAGTGGCAGTGGGCTCCACATAATTTACTTCACACGATCATTTTCAATGATCGGTGCTTCCTTTGTTGACATTCCATTTTTCACGTTTATAACAGCTCGTACTTTAGTTTTCTTTATTTGACAAAAAAAAAGTTAAGTTGTGCAAGTGGATGTTGATACATTTCACATGGGCCGAGTTTGTGCCTACGGACCTGAAATCTGAATACTAAAAATGTTAATCCAGTGTGTGGTTTCCTATACTTATTACAGAATTAGCTGTCAAATCCCAAAATTAACCAAAAAGAACTAGTTTTCGGTGAGGTCTTGCTTTATGGCACACTTTACTAAAGATTCATTGAATAAAATCTTGATATATTTCTCCTACACTTATCAAGAGTGTTAACTAATTTTCAAGCAGCTCTTGTGTTTTAGACTACTAGATTAAAGTCCACTGAATTAAAATCATGATGTAATTTCATGTAAGTTAAGATTTTCCTCTGATTTTGTTGCTATACAATTCATGAGGATAAAGTATCTATACATTCTCTTCTTTTTATTTTATGTTAATGCCGTTGGTCTCAAATCTCAACGGAATTAAAGGTAAAAGTTGACAAGAACTTTTGCTTTTTGTTTTTCAAATAATTATCAAAAAACATCCGAGTAAATTCCGAAATCAATGTTCATAGAATAAGGTACACATGAAAAGAAAAAAATGTCTTCATATTAATGAGATTACACAATGGTGAAAGCTATTGTAGTTTGACCCTTTTTCTACTTTTACTTCTTGTTTTGCTCTTCTGCGGCTGCTGGTTTACTCGGCTCCTCCACTGTTGCTGCCGTGGCTGGAGGCGGCGGCGGTATAGGAGGAGGAGGGGAGGCGACTGTGGGGACTCCAGCATCGATGCAGCTACGGCACTTCCTCTCAACCCAACCTTCGATGTCATGGTCTCCTCCGTCAGATAAATGGCGCCCCCCGCAGAGTCTAGCGAAGATGCCAGCTAAGACTGATAAAATGGTGATGACGGCTAAGACGATGACAAGTGTTTCTATTGAACGGTGGTCTGAGTTGTGACTCGGCTGGTCTTGTGGAGGTGGGTCCACGTATATGGTGGTTGGTGTGGTTGTGGTGCCGATTTGGTCATCGAGTCTTGCCGTGACTCCAAACATGAGAGTGAGTGAGAGAACTAGAGAGAGCGAGAGAGAGAGAGTTTCAGGTGAGCTTGTGGGGGGGGGGGGGAGGCAAGGGTTCAAGACTTAGAAGTGGAGACTGGAGAGTGTTGTTATATAATAATTATATAAATACTTTTTTGGGCAACATATAAATACTTCATTATAAATTAAAAATACAATAAAGACTAAATGGTATTAATTGTAATTATGATCTATATCTTTTTCTTTCCTATCTATGATTTCAATATGTACTCAATTGGTTCACATGCATTGGATTTAAAAGATATTCACGTCACTTGACTCATTTCAAAATAATCAAATTGTATAAACTAGTTAATTAAAAATTAAGAACAATAGGAAAAGAAAACTACTCCCTCTGTTTTTAAAAGATGTATGTTCTAGAAAATTTGTTTGTTTCAAAAAGATATATTTTTCATATTTTCAATGTAATTTTTGTCAACTAATTATGAATAATTGTGAATCTCAAAAACATTAATTGCATTTCTTAAAATCTTATTGGTTTAGAAATACAGGAAATATAAAATAACAAAAAATTATGTACTAATAAGTAAGTTTTAATATGTTTTATTAAAAAATGTGAAAATCTCAAAACATCTATTATTTAAAAACAGATGGAGTATATGGTAAAATTAACTATCGCAACTCCCAATTTGTCCTCAATGTCTGTAGAAACCAAAAAACCACATGCATTTGGTTAAAACCAAGAGGTAAATGTTTTGCTGTCCCCATCACACATTAATTACCCTCTCTGCCACTTCTTGTCTTTCTATCAAGCTCCCATTGACTCAAACTTAAAACTTCATTTATTCTTACAAAAAAAAATGTGATTATCACGAAGACATGAACACATACATTATATATCTAGACAACAGATTCATTTTATGTATGAACTCACTAGTAACTGGTTTAGATTTAGCCTTTGTCTTTATATGACTGTAAAGTTTTTGGCAGGGTGAGATATCACTGGGTGGGGTTATTTCATCTTGTTTTATCTCTGCCTCTTCTCATAACTTATACTGTGAATGTGTCAGCTCAATAATGTTATTGAGTAAAAAAAAAAAGAAAATAAAGAAATTGATATATACAAGCCAAAAATATCTGGTGAACTAACTGAGAGAAAAGAAAGATCGGTACATTACAAAAGTCGTGTATGGCTAAGAGCCCAATAGTGAAAACTTATAAACCCATAAGGCCCAATTATAAAATAGCCTTAAAGCCCAGTTTGAAAAGGGTTGACCTTAAATAGAAGAAAAGAAGAAGACGTTGACATTTCTTTACGATTCTTCCAAGTTCTCTCTTCGTCTAAATTCTCGGAAAAATCTGAGATTTTCTCTCCCCGGAAAAAATCTCTTACCGGGAAACACATACGAGCTTTTTGTCGGGTTTGGTCTCAATGGGGACTCCGGAGTTTCCAGATCTGGGGAAACACTGCTCCGTAGATGATTGCAAGCAAATCGATTTCTTACCATTCACATGCGATCGCTGCACTCAGGTTCCAACGCAGATTCATTTGTTTTTTTTTTCTATGTCTAAATCAAACAACATATGGGAGATGATCTCTTGCTGTATTGCAGGTGTTTTGTTTGGATCATCGTAGCTACATGAAACACAATTGTCCGAAAGGAAACAGAGGAGATGTAACGGTCGTTATCTGTCCGTTATGTTCCAAAGGAGTTCGGTTAAACCCTGACGAAGATCCAAACATCACGTGGGAGAAACATGTGAATACAGATTGTGATCCGTCGAGCCACGAGCAAACTGTCGAGAAGAAGAAGAAGAGATGTCCTGTTACGAGATGCAGAGAGTTGCTAACGTTCTCCAACACGATAAGATGCAGAGATTGCAGTGTTGAGCATTGCTTGAAACATCGGTTTGGGCCTGACCATGGTTGTGCTGGGCCTAAGAAACCTGAATCGAGATGGTCTAGTCTTTTGGCTTCTGCGGAGGCAAGTATAAGCAGACTCGGTACCGATCTTAGCCAGAAGTTACAGTCTGCTAGTGGTGGTAATGTTGAGGGGAATGGGAAACAGAGTTGTGGTAAAGTAACGGTTGATGTTTGTCCGAAATGTAGTAGAGGGTTTCGTGATCCCGTGGATCTATTGAAGCATATAGATAAAGATCATCATGGTACTTCTAAAGCTTAGATATTTGGTTACACATTGTTGTAAATTTGTAAATATATCATTGTCATTCATTGATTTAAGAAAAAAAAATTTGTGCAGAGTCCAGAAGCTTGTCTATAGGTTTCATGTTTTGTTGAAAAGGACAAGATAACTATAGTTTCTTTAGACACTACTTAATGAAGACAACTTCATGCTAAATATATGTTGAACTAAAGGCTCCTCTGGAAGGCGTGGAGACTATAAATACTAAGACAGATTCTTCTCGGCTTCCTTTGTCTTTTTTTATAAACTAAACAAAGACGTGGTCGTAGAGTGGGGACGTATACACTATACAAAGGGAAGACCCAACGAGGAAGACTTAAAAAACTATATCAAAACTAATCACCGTTGGATCTCTATGACATGATAAGAGATGGACCGTTGATATTTATTCAGACGTACACTGTAAACATTAGACAACTTCTTCTCGGCTTCCTTGTCCTATTAAAAGGTTAGAAAAAAAAAATATATAAAAGAAAGACGTTGGACATCACCAGAGCCAAGAAGACTCAGTCAGGGTAGACTTCAGCTAAACGGAGATGGCGGTTGGAAATGAGAACATGGAGGTTGCGGCGGTGGCGGTACCGATGGATAAAGGTGGCGAGATAGTGAAGCCACGTACTGACAAGAGAGAGTACCGGAGGATTGTTCTCAAGAACTCTCTCGAGGTGTTGTTAATCAGCGATCCAGAGACTGACAAGGTAAAAGAGATTAGATTCCTCTTCTTGTTTTAATGCTCAAACAAAAGAAAGATTAACTGATTGGATGGGCCTGTTCTTAGTGTGCTGCTTCGATGAACGTTAGTGTTGGATCGTTCTCGGATCCAGAAGGATTGAATGGGCTTGCTCATTTTCTTGGTACGTTCTTTATAGCAAGATTCATTCACTAACTAGTAACCTGAATCAGTTCTGTCTAATATAAACAGTTATGAACACTTTAGCATCTGATTTTTTTTTTGGGGTGTGTGTAAAGAGCATATGCTGTTTTATGCAAGTGAGAAGTACCCAGAGGAAGATAGTTACTCCAAGTACATCACTGAGGTAACATTAATATTTGTTATTCTCCAGCTTTTAATATACAAATTTGATCAGAATTTGATCTTCTTTGTTTTTATTAGCATGGAGGGAGTACAAATGCTTATACATCCATTGAAGACACAAATTATCATTTTGATATCAACAGAGACTCTTTTGATGAGGCTTTGGACAGGTAGGAGGACTTACATTTTTGCTTTTATACTTTTCTGTTTTGTGTACTAATCTTAACACATTTCGTTTCATATGTTATGATTGTCTTACCAGGTTTGCACAGTTCTTTATTAAACCATTGATGTCAGCTGATGCCACCATGAGGGAGATCAAGGCTGTTGACTCTGGTTACCTTCTTGACTTTCTTAAATAGCTTTCTTGTTGCAGTTTGTCTAGTAATAAAATTTCTAACGAGTTCGCTCTCATTCAGAGAATCAGAAAAACTTGTTGTCTGACTCTTGGCGAATGCGTCAGGTATCTCTCCCCATCGAGCTTGTTGTACTTATGTCTATAACCTCTGAATATTTGACAACTCACAAGTCCATTAATGTATGTCTAACATCTAACTTGAGAGTGTTTTGTCTTTCTTTTTGGGCTCACACAGTTACAGAAACATCTAAGTAGAGAAGACCATCCATATCACAAATTTAGCACAGGTTCATGTTCTACCTATTCTTTTAATTGGTTATGTTAACTATTCTGCTAATAGAGTGATATGTTTTCTTAGGGAACATGGATACTCTTCATGTACAACCCGAAGCAAAAGGAATAGATACAAGGAGCGAACTTATTAAATTCTATGATAAGCACTACTCTGCCAATATCATGCATTTGGTTGTTTATGGCAAGGGTAGGTGTTGAATCTAACACAAAACTCAAGTTTCTTTTGTTTCTGATAACAATACATCTCTTTGCTTTGGATATCTTCAGAAAGCCTTGACAAAACTCAATGTCTAGTGGAAGGGATGTTCCAGGAAATTCGAAACACCAACAAGAGTGTCCCTACATTTCCTGGTCAGCCATGTACTCCGGACCATTTGCAGGTTTTTTTGGTTCTTTATTTCAGATATTTTTTATCGTTTGTTTCAGCTACCATGATGTTTCTTAAGTGGTGGTTTTTTCATTGGTTGTTTAAGGTTCTTGTGAAGGCTCTACCTATAAAGCAGGGTCACAAGCTTACTGTTTCGTGGCCTGTAACACCTAGCATCCATCATTATGAAGAAGCACCATGCACGTACCTTGGTCATCTAATTGGTCATGAAAGCGAAGGAAGTTTGTTTCATGCGTTAAAAACCTTGGGTAGGTTCTAACTCTGTTGCTGTTAATAGCCAGGATAAATCTTAAAGATTGATTGTCTCCTCTGTGTTAGTCATATAATCTTAGTAGTTTTGCTTAAGATTTTCCTAATACTATCACAGGTTGGGCAACGAGACTGTATGCTGGTGAAGGAGACTGGACTATGGAGTATGCTTTCTTCAATGTTTCAGTTGATCTTACTGATGCTGGCCATGGTAGGGCTTCTTTTATTCTTCCTTTTTCTTTCTAGTCTTGAATAGATGCTACCAGTTTGCTTGATTTTACCGAGATCTGGTTTTGATATTGTGGTTTACAGAGCATCTGCAAGATATTATAGGGTTGTTGTTCAGACACATTAAACTCTTACAACAGTCTGGTGTTTCTCAGTGGATTTTTGATGAGGTATATTGGGAGAGTATTATTTATCTTGCTAGTGATATTGTGTATTAAAGAGTTTGATACATTTTATTTTATTTGATTGTTGTTGAAGCTCTCAGCTATCTGTGAGGCAGAGTTTCATTATCAAGCTAAAATAGATCCAATCTCTTATGTTGTGGATATTTCATCAAACATGACGGTAATAGTCTTTCTTAGTTATTCAGTGACTTCTCATACTTTTGGAATCACAAAAAAAAAAATAGAATAGAGGATTGCCTCTGTTACAATCTTATCAAGCATTACTATGTTGTATAAAGTTTGATCTTAGAACTAAACATTTTACATTATTTTTAAGAAGAGAATATTATGTGTTATTTTGCAATTGTGCTTCAGATATACCCAACCAAGCATTGGCTCGTTGGATCATCCTTACCTTCGAAATTTAATCCAGCCATTGTACAAAAGATTCTAAACGAGCTTTCTCCTAGCAATGTCAGGTAAGTATCCGTTGTTGCATGCATCTTACACAAGCAAAAAATGACCTAGTGTTGTATTCTTTAAGCAGCCCTTAGGCTTCAATGTTATGTTAGAGTTTACATGCAGTTCAAGCATTGAAAACTTAAGCTCGCTGCCGAGTTAGCTGGTCGTGTCACATTATCTAATACCATTATGTTTTGTAGAATCTTTTGGAAATCAAATAAGTTTGAAGGACAAACTGACAAGGTTGAGCCATGGTACAACACTGCTTATTCTTTTGAGAATATAACTGAAAGCACTATTCAGGTTGGCTTTTGATATACTTTTAGCTTCCTTTAATGTTCAAATTTGTATTCTGTTTGATCCAATATATATATATATTCCTATTACTATGGAGGAAGTAATTTAACTTAGATATGTGCTTAACAAATACAGGAGTGGATGCAGTCTGCACCTGATGTAAATTTGCTTCTACCAACACCTAATCTCTTCATTCCTACAGATTTTTCATTGAAGGATGTTAATGATAAGGTTCAGTTCCATCACTCTAGTTACAAATTAAAAATGTCATTACAAAGCACTTGTCTCATATGATGCTTTAACTGAGTTCTGGAACAGGAAACCTTTCCTGTTTTGTTGAGAAAGACACCATTCTCAAGATTGTGGTACAAACCTGATACAAAGTTCTTCAAACCAAAGGCGTATGTTAAGATAGATTTCAACTGCCCCCTTGCAGCCACTTCTCCTGATGCTGCAGTTCTTTCCAATTCTTTTGTATGGTTGCTTGTGGACTACTTGAATGAATATGGTAAGATTTGATATATAAAATTCTCTCTGAAGTACCTCTAGACATTAGGCAAGACAACTCTATAGTAACAGATTTCTCGTTTATGTCATTTTTACTCTTATATGTGTTTCAGCTTACTACGCTCAAACTGCTGGTCTTGACTATGGATTAAGCCTTTCGGACAATGGTTTTGAGGTAGGCTTGTGTACATGGATTTCTGACGTTTCCTTGTGTATTATTCTCAATGAATTTCATGTTTTACTAAAATGTTTCTCGTTTCCAGCTCTATCTTGTTGGCTTTAATCACAAACTGAGGATCTTGCTGGAAGCTGTCATGCAAAAGATAGCAAAATTTGAAGTTAAACCTGACAGGTTTTCTGTTGTCAAGGTAAGTAACCTTTGAGAGTAGACGTTATCAACCAGTTCCTCACTGCATATGATTCTTGTAATAGGAAACGATCACCAAGGCGTACCAAAACTACAAGTTCCAACAACCATATCAACAAGCACTGAGTTACTGCTCAATGGTTTTACAAGATAACACTTGGCCTTGGACAGAGGAACTAGATGCTCTTTCTCATCTAGAAGCTGAAGACTTGGTGAGTTTCGTTCCGATGATGTTATCAAGAACCTTTGTTGAGTGCTACATAGCAGGTACCAATCTTATCCTGTTTGCATGATTTACTTTTCTCTCTAATCCTTTGTCGTATGGTTCTTTGAATATTGATTATGTCTCTTTTCAGGAAACGTTGAGAAGAATGAAGCGGAGTCAATGGTGAAGCATATTGAAGATGTTCTTTTTAACGAGCCAAAACCTATTGCTCGTCCGTTATTTCCATCACAGTTCCAGACAAGTAGGGTTGTAGAGCTGGGAGCAGGAATGAAATACTTTTACCATCAAGAAGGATCAAACCCCAGCGATGAAAACTCTGCTCTAGTGCATTACATTCAGGTTCATCAAGATGAATTTGCTATGAATACTAAACTTCAGCTCTTCGCTCTCATTGCAAAGCAGCCCACTTTCCACCAGCTTAGAACAGTGGAGCAACTTGGTTACATCACTTCACTTTCTCGGAGGTATGTAAGCTGTTTCGACTTACTATGTTTAGACAATGAAACTTCTTTTTAAAATGATAAAAAAATATTATATGAATTTTATGTTGTCATAATTCAGATATAAATAATAAGTATACTATGGAAATTATGATTTCTCTTTTTAAAAAGTTGTTTATAATTTTTATTAAATAATAATTTCTCTAAACTCTTAGTACCGGCTCTGATAATATCCATGAGTTATTATGTTTTTGATGCATAACCACTTTTTTTTTCCGGCAACACAGCAACTACTCTGGTGTTTATGGTGTACAGTTTATTATCCAGTCTTCAGTTAAGGTACCAACTTTTCTTGCCTCTCTCCTCCACTCAGACATTTAGTTTCTTAACTTCCTTTTATCGATAATAGGGTCCTGGACATATTGATTCAAGGGTTGAGTCACTACTCAAGGATCTTGAGAGTAAGATTTACAAGATGAGTGATGAGGAATTCAAGGTGAGATAGCCTAACTAGATACTATATATGCTTTGCTTAAGAGAAACACCTAACTAGATACAATATATATGCTTTGCTTAAGAGAAACAAAGTTGTACAGAGAGGCATCCACAGCTTCACCATTAAAGCCTATTTGTAACTGACATGACTTTCTATATAGAGCAATGTAACAGCTTTGATAGACATGAAGCTTGAGAAACACAAGAACTTGTCGGAGGAATCCTACTTTTACTGGGAAGAAATTCAAAACGGGACATTCAAATTCAACCGCATAGATGCAGAGGTAACACTCTTTAAATCATAGAAAACTTGCTCTTGCGTTCTCCAAACTTATCACTGTTCAAACACTTTAAGCCCTAGCTCAAGCTAGTGACATATATAGCTTCTTGGTGGTCGTTTTTTGTGGTTAGGTGGCTGCACTGAGAGAGCTAAAGAAGGAAGAACTGATAGGTTTCTTCGATGAATACATAAAGGTTGACTCACCAAAGAAGAAATCTCTGAGCATATGCGTTTATGGAAGCCAGCATTTGAAGGAAATGGCGTCTGACAAAGACCAAGTTGCATCACACTTCACAGAGATCGAAGACATTGTCGGTTTCCGAAAGTCTCAACCTCTTTATGGGTCGTTGAAAGGATGGAACCAGCTGAAACTGTGAAGAGGCTCCAAGCTCTTTGCAAGGATATGCATGAACAAACACAGAGTATACCAAAGCGATATTTGCTCATATTGTGAATCTTTATTCATCTGTTATCATTTATCATTGAAAAACAGGAATGACTTATTTGTGTTGTGGTTTATTGATATACAATTATTTGGTTGGATTTATGATCAGAACTCTTCATGTCCATATGTTAAAACATTGGGACAGCTAATAACATGATGTTGACTCTATCTTTTAAAATTCTCAAATCATTGTCAACTCTCAGAAGAACCTTCGGGTGTGGTTCAATGAATGATATCATTGTTAACTCTCAGCAGAATCTTCGGATGTGATTCAATGAATGATCGAATTAATAATTGATATTTTCTGATTCCCAACTTTATTGGACATATATATGTATGGGCTAAAACCAGTGGGCCACATTTGAGATCTCTCTATTCTTAAAGATCCGACAAGAATAAACGAATTGCGAATAATTTAAAAGACGCTTGCAGTCGCCGTAAGCAAAGGAATTATTCCAAAGGGTAAAGAATCATTCCAAAAGGCAAATAACTTCGTCAATAAATATTACGAGGGGTTAAACCAAAGATGCAGCAACCTAATACCGAACCAAGTCAAACAAACAAAAAATAATAATAATCAAATTTTCATCAACATCCAATAGTTTTGGAATCCAGAGATGTTTTAATGTAACATCAAAACCTCACAAGAAACAGTTTTCTCAATCAATAACGTAACCAAATGAATATGTTTTTTTTTTTTTACTTTTTTGTTGACAAATCAATCAAACAACAGAGAACAACAAGAGATCTCTGGCGTCTTCATACACCTGAGAAGACTTGACACCGCAACCAGCACCAGTTCCTGTTCCTAACCCACCAACCAACACCGTCGAATCTTGACCTGACCCACCCGTTACCCCACCTCCGATTAAATCAGTGACGCCGCGACGGTGGTGGCCGTCAGAAGGAGGATGGTAATAGAGACGCGCTGTCTGAGGACAGTGAGAATGAAACCTCGCCACTATTCTCACGCCTAGATCCAACATCTCCCCGTACTTTCCCATTTTTTGAAGAGCTTTTATTTTTTCTTCTCTTTCTCTTGAAGAGAGAGAGAAGGATATAGAGAGAGACGAGAGAACGATGGAGAGTTTTTCCAAGTCGAGTCAAATTTATAGGATGCAGGAAAAGCGGACCAAGTCTTATCTCGAGGGTTTCATAGTTATTTCCTGTATTTTTTCCTTGTCCCTACGTTTTTATTGTATTTTAAATGTGCCCCTCCTCATGTCTGTTTATTATATATAGTAATCTTACTTACCATAAGTTATTAAAATTAGTTGTTTAAAATTCATGATAAATTATTATTTCCATGAATGGTAACATATTAACTACCAGATAAATAGTACTCCTTCCATTTTATAAAATTACATATTTTAGAAAAAAAAATAAACACAAAATCTTATTTGATACATTTTCAAATCCATATTTTATTTACTAATCGCAGACTTTAAAGAATTTAACTGTATTTATTTGATTTTTATTGGTTTAAAAATTACGGAGAAAAGATAATCATAAAAAATTATGTATATATAGATAAATTTAATATGTTTTATTAATATGTATGAAAAATCTAAAATATCTAACATTTTGAAACAGAGGGAATATAAAAAAGTATTAAATTGAAAATTATTGAAAACCGTTGGGACTCTATCTATTTATGAAACTAATGGGTCGATATTATGGGAAACTGAAAATTTCATTCTAAGATGTAAATTTAGCGTTTTTGTTTTTAAGGGAACTGGTTTAGCGTTTCTTAACGTTTGTCTTTCTATGTTTTCTAATAATTAATACTAGGAAATTAACGAATCCGCGTTACATTTGGTCGTCACCATAGCAAACAGTCGCCGCGTATTTTTGACTTGCTGCAATACCGCAAAAGTCGCTTGAGAGTTAAGCGTTTAATATCATCCGACTATTTTGGACTTGCTTTACTTTTTGGACTTTAAATTCGTACCGTATGAGCGTTTGTTAGTAATATTTCAAAAGTAATTAACATAACACATGACAGGTTCCGCTATTGATCTATAAAAACTATTACAGCAAATTATACTAGTGTCAACTGAATTTGATTTTTGACGCATATTAATTTGGTTTGTATATGACTATTAATTGGTTAGTCAAAAAAATTGGTCAGTTTTCAATTAACTGATTTAGGCTAGTTTTTTCACGAGAATGTATAAATATATACTTATTTAACTATCAAAAAGTTACTAAATTTTTATTTAACTTACCTATGTCTGAAATATGACATTTGAATTACTTATAACTTAATAAGGGAAACTTACCCTTCCTCAACTTAATAAGGGAAACTTACCCTTCCTCCTTTGTTTCTTTTAGGTAAACAAATCAAATTGATACTTCACTTGCCAATTTAATTGATGATTTGCCATTAATGAGAGTAATTAGATTTGTCAACAAAGAAAGTTAGATTGGATTTTTATAAGATTAGTCGAATTAACTAACTTTGGCTCTACCTTTTGTAGTTATTTTTGGGTAGGCAGTGTAACAGGAACAAAACTTAGGTTCACCCCCTAAGGTGAACTTCTATATTCACCCACCAATAGGAATTAGTTGATTGAGATTTGATATCTTTTAAAAAATGAAACCAAGTAATAAGAATTTAATGAAATAAAATTATGTTTTTAGATAAATAAAAAATAGTATCAATCAAAAAAAAATATTTTTTTAATATTGATAAATCCGTCAGAAAATACTAAACCCTAAACCCTAAATTCTAAACCCTAAACTTTAAATTTTAAATACTAAACCCTAAACCCTTGGAAAAAGCCTGAACCCTTGGGCAAATCCTATACCCTAAACCCTTAAATTTAAACCAAACCTTAAATCATAAACTAAATCCTAATCCCTAAACCCTAAATCATAACTTCTAATACTAAACCCTAAATCCTAAATTCCAAAATGGTTTATAGCTTAGGATTAAGAGTTTATGATTTAATATTTGTCAAAGAGTTTAGGGTTTTAGGGTTTCGTGTTTAGAATTTAGGGTTTAATATTATGGTTTATGATTAATGGTTTAGGGTTTAAGATTAACGATTTAGGGTATAAGATTTGCCCAAGGGTTCAGGCTTTCCCCAAGAGTTTAGGGTTTAGTATTTAGAATTTAGGGTTTAGGGTCTAGTATTTTTTTACGGATTTATCAATACTAAAAAGAAATATTTTTTTTATAATTGCTACTATTTTTATTTATCTAAAAATATAATTTTATTTCATTAAATTCTTATTACTTGGTTTCCTTTTTTAAGAGATATCAAATCTCAATTAACTAATTCCTATTGGTGGGTGAATGTAGAGGTTCACCTTAGGGGGTGAAGCTAAGTTTTGTTCGTGTAACAGAGCCCACTTATAAATTCTAGCGATCTATGCCATATGTATATCTAGCCATCTACAGTATATGCATATATAGAGTTTTCATTTCCCTTATCAGGACAACTTAGACTGTATATATAACCATAAGGTTGCAGAGGGATATAGTATAACTCATACCTGCTTCCAGCAACGTCCTAGTTTTTTCATGCAATCTACAAAAAAAAATAAGGAAGCAAAGATAGCTATGATCATTTATCATAAGGCACATTATGTGTAGCCTTCAAGTTTCAAACAGTTTGCAGGGTATTCAATCAAATAATCTCATGTCACAACAAAGAATATGAAAAAGTCGAGTTACATACCTTGTAAATATAAGGATCAAGTGTTCCTCCTGTGCCAAACCTCTTCACTTCCTCCATCTTCAACAACCTTGCACCAGTATAGCAAACTTCATAACTATCTTCGATTGGCATAATAGGCTTGAAAACACATTGCTAATTCATGGATAAAAATTAAAATGTTTTAACAAGTATGTGTTGTGATAGTGTATGTAGCATGAGAGGAAAGCTGTGAAGTATATACATTCTGAGAGCTTTGCTTGTATCTGGTGTGTTGCCAAGAACCTGACGGATATCAACCTCAGAAGCAGAAGAAGCTGAGGAAAGAAACTCCAAGATGTCTTTTGCTCTACGCCGTATAGAACTCGACCTGCTACTCTCATTCTTCTTCTTCTTCTTCACGTCTACTCTTACCTTCTCGTAACTTTTCTGGTTTCTAAGTTTGATTCTGCCTGCAGTGGTGGTAACCTCGCTGGAAGCAGTTGACAAGCATGACGACTCTTCTTTGGAATCAAGAGAGCATATGAAGAGATTACACACAGAGTTCACGAAGTTGAAAGATCCCCAAGTGACCTGAGAACGGCGTTTTCTTGCTATCTACGTAAAATGTCAGAAAAGCTAATCAATCTAACGTTCCCAGTGTTTCAATCTTCATACGATCTAGAGAACAACAATCCACACGATTACGATTACTCCGAAACAGAGACGTGATGAAGAGTTCGTACCTTGAAATCCATGAGATGGAATAGATCTCTTCCGCGATTGTTACCATCGCTTGATAGAGCCGATCCGCACGATCCCGATCGCAAACTCAAGCTCAGATTCGAGGTTCCTTCGTCACACCACTTGCTCTCATAGCTCGATTCCTCCACAGATCTCGACCTATGATCACAAACAAGGAGGAATACTTTCACAGATCTAGATCGCGATGCTCGTAGTTAGCTCAGAAATTGAAACTAATCGGTTGTGCTATGCGACCTTGTAGGTGAGATGAACACCGGCCCATAGGAAAGGAGGAGGAGAGAAGAAGCAACCGTTATCTCCGTCGTAGAAGGAAACTCCATCATCTTCTTTTCTAGATTGGCTTCCGAACGAAGATTCCTCTGAGTTTCTGTCAGTGGCGGGATGATATGATCCGTTTGAATTCCACTCTCTCTCTCTACTCGCTCTCTGTTTACTATACCAACGGGCAGAGGAAGACCAAAAATAATAACTATCGAGCCCATTAATGGCCCATATACGTTCCTCACTGTCACTGAGTGTCACAGAGGCCGCACAGAGATGATGTGATGATACGACGCCAATAACTATATCCCAGAGTCATGTCCTCCTCTTGCCTCCACTTTCTTCTCCCTCCCGTATCTCAACCGCTTCCGTTTTCCCGCCACAAACCTCGTTACCTTCTTCGCGCCACACAAACCTCTTCCGCAGCAGCACTAGCGGAAGTCTCCGACGCCGTCTTCGATGGCTCCCCTTCGAAACTCATCTCTCGGTCACTCTCCCCGGAGTTTTGGATCGATTCCCTCCGCTCGAAAGTCCGATCAAATCTCCTCCGCGAAGCCGTCTTGACTTACATCGACATGATCGTTCTAGGCATAACGCCCGACAATTTCGCCTTCCCCGCTTTGCTGAAGGCCGTCGCCGATCTACACGACGTGGATTTGGGGAAGCAGGTCCACGCACACGTGTATAAGTTCGGATACGGAGTCGACTCCGTGACCGTCGCGAACACCCTCGTGAATTTGTATAGAAAGTGCGGAGATCTCGGCGCTGTGCACAAGGTGTTCGATAGAATTACCGAGAGAAACCAGGTCTCTTGGAACTCGATGATTTCTTCGCTGTGTAGTTTCGAGAAGTGGGAGATGGCGTTGGAGGCGTTTCGGTGTATGTTGGATGAGGACGTTGAGCCTAGTTCGTTTACTCTGGTGAGTGTGGCTATCGCTTGCTCGAATTTGCGTGTCTCTTCGGGTTTGTTGCTTGGTAAGCAGGTTCATGGTTATAGTTTGAGGAAAGGTGAGTTGAATTCGTTTATGGTGAACACGTTGGTGGCTATGTATGGTAAGCTGGGGAAGTTAGGGTCTTCTAAAGCCTTGCTTGGGAGTTTTGAAGGTCGTGATTTGGTCACGTGGAACACTGTGCTGAGCTCTTTGTGTCAGAACGAGCAGTTTCTCGAGGCGTTGGAGTATTTGAGGGAGATGGTGTTGAAAGGTGTTGAGCCGGATGGGTTCACTGTTTCGAGTGTTCTTCCTGTGTGTTCACACCTGGAGTTGTTGAGGACGGGGAAGGAAATGCACGCCTACGCTTTGAAAAACGGTTCTTTGGATGAGAATTCGTTTGTTGGGAGTGCTTTGGTTGATATGTATTGTAACTGCAAGAGAGTGGCGAGTGCTCGTCGTGTGTTTGATGGAATCTTTGATAGAAAGACTGGCCTTTGGAATGCTATGATCGCTGGGTATGCGCAGAACGAGCATGACGAGGAAGCGTTGTCTCTGTTTATTGAGATGGAAGAAAGTGCTGGGCTTCTGGCTAATACAACCACAATGGCAAGCGTTGTACCTGCCTGTGTCCGTTCTAGTGCATTCTCCAGAAAAGAAGCGATCCATGGTTTTGTCGTCAAAAGAGGTTTAGGTGGAGACAGGTTTGTGCAGAACGCGTTGATGGATATGTATTCTAGGCTGGGGAAGATCGATATCGCCGAGATGATATTTAATAAATTGGAAGACAAAGACTTGGTTACATGGAACACCATGATTACGGGTTATGTATTCTCAGAGTGCCATGAGGATGCGCTTCTTCTGCTACACAAGATGCAAAACTTTGAAAGAAAAGCAAGCCAAGCTGATTTGAAACCTAATTCCATCACTATGATGACAATCCTTCCCAGTTGTGCTGCACTGTCAGCATTAGCAAAGGGAAAAGAGATCCATGCTTACTCCATCAAGAACGATTTGGCAACTGGTGTGGCTGTAGGAAGCGCTTTGGTTGACATGTACGCAAAATGTGGCTGCCTCCACATGTCGAGAAAAGTGTTTGATCAGATTCCAATCAGAAATGTCATAACTTGGAATGTCATTATAATGGCTTATGGGATGCAGGGAAACGGGCAAGACGCCATAGATCTGCTCAAGATGATGATGGTACAGAAAGTAAAACCAAACGAGGTTACATTCATCGCAGTGTTTGCAGCTTGTAGCCACTCAGGGATGGTGGATGAAGGATTGAGAATATTCTACAATATGCAAAACGGATACGGGGTTGAACCTAGCTCAGATCATTATGCTTGTGTCGTAGATTTGCTTGGAAGGGCTGGTAGAGTTAAAGAAGCATATCAGCTCATTAACACAATGCCTCTTGATTTCGACAAAGCTGGAGCTTGGAGTAGCCTCCTAGGTGCTTGTAGGATTCACAATAACCTAGAAATTGGGGAAATAGCTGCGCAGAATCTCGTTCAGCTGGAACCAGACGTAGCTAGTCACTATGTGCTACTTGCTAATATTTATTCATCAGCAGGTCTCTGGGAAAAAGCAACAGAGGTGAGGAGAAAAATGAAAGAGAAAGGGGTTAGAAAAGAACCTGGATGTAGCTGGATCGAGTACGGAGGTGAAGTACATAAATTCATTGCTGGTGATTCATCTCACCCGCAAAGCGAAAAGCTCCATGGATATCTGGAGACGTTGTGGGAGAAAATGAGGAAAGAAGGATATGTCCCTGATACGTCTTGTGTGCTTCACAATGTAGAAGAAAATGAGAAAGAGGTTTTGCTATGTGGACACAGTGAGAAGCTAGCGATTGCGTTTGGGATACTCAACACATCACCGGGTACTGTTATTAGGGTGGCTAAAAACCTCAGGGTTTGTAATGACTGTCATCAAGCTACAAAGTTTATCTCAAAGATTGTTGACAGAGAAATCATATTGAGGGATGTTAGGAGGTTTCATCATTTTAAGAATGGAACTTGCTCCTGTGGAGACTATTGGTGAAACTTGATTGTATACCATTTATCTTCTTTCTCCCCTTGTATAATACTGTAAGTGCTGATTTTTGTATAATTCACAGTTGATCAAATAGAAAACTGATTTTTTATTACTGACAAAGCTATGATCACCAAAACAAACAACCGGTAACAAGTTAATATTACTTTAAATGAACGACCGTTAAGACTAAATATGATTAGGCTAGAATATATTCGAAGTATATATGTGGATTAATTGACTGCATGATCAATGAAAACGGCCAATTTCTAATATATCTTTTGAGCTGTTATTGTATGACATTCGTGATGAGTTGGCTTTTGTATATACTAGATTCGATCTCCGCGCTACGCGCGGATAAGTGTTGAATTTAATTTTTTTTTTAAAAATGAAAAGTTTAATTTTTGCATGAGATTAGAATAATATTTTAGTGGTGATAGATATGGAATGCAAGTAACTAACAAAAAGAGCAAAATAATTAATTAAATAACGTAAATAATGCAAAAAAACTTCATTTATCCTGAAGAATAAAGTATGTAATGTGGTCCATATTAGAACAACTTGAAATTGACAAAAATCAAAACAATTATCTTTATTTAAATGGGTATGAAACAATTGCTATCAGAAGTAGATACATACTTGTTATAGCTGAATAAGAATTCTTGCTATGTCTTCAAATGAATGCCCCATCGTACATTATTAATTTGTTGATTTTTTTCATTTTTATAGGAGGACATTTTGATATTGTTGGAATTAAAGCATTATAATTAAAATATAATACATGTGTGGGATAGAAGCTCTTTGAAGATCTCTTTGTATATAACGTTTTTGACCTTGAGCTGATGTGAATCTTTGCTTTTAATGATGGTTAATCTCGCTTTGCTTGTGACACGTGAGAGAGCAACATAAAGTTGACCATGAGAGAACACGGGTTTGGGCAGATACAATGTGACCTATTTTAAATTCTGGTATTGGCTTTTGTTGATCGTCGTTGCATAACACAATCTGATAGGGAATTGCCGTCAACGTAAAGTAAACGGTAGTTTTGTCTCTTCATGCAAGAAAACAATTCTTGGGATCAAGACCTCTTTTCCGATGTGCGATCCGGTGATAATTATTGTCTTCAGAAGGCGATCGCCTACGTAAGTTAGAATCATACGGATACCATTGCACAATCCCTTTCTTTGATTTATGTTTCGTAGAAGCATAACTGAAGTACCAACTTTGAGAGTGAGCTTATGCGATGGCAGCCCTGGATATTCCAATGAATTGAGGTACTCAACAGTATATAGTGTATCATTCTGATCTGATCGAGGATCTAATATCTCAAAACTATCAGAGCTGAAGTAGTAAGTGTGCTGTCAGAGCTGAAGTAGTAAGTGTGAAGATGGATAAACAGCAACGATTCTACCACTTCAAACCAACCTTTAGCAATAGATGCGTTGCAGGAGTTGTGTAAATTCTCTGTTTATATAGATTTCGTAACTTTGTAAAAAATGGGTATTAAAAACGTTTTAGATCCAAGCCATATTTTCAAATATGTAGAGTTCATGGAATATTGGTAGTAGAAATTTTCTATTGATAAACATGAATAGAAGTAGAAATATATTTGTGGTGTAATAGATAAAACTCCAAAATTTTCTAAAATTATTTTTCTCGTTTTTGACTTATTTTAGGTTGACGTACAGTTGTGGGTTTGCAATCATGGTAAATTTAATTTCTG
This sequence comes from Raphanus sativus, assembly GCF_000801105.2. Lineage (NCBI taxonomy): Eukaryota > Viridiplantae > Streptophyta > Magnoliopsida > Brassicales > Brassicaceae > Raphanus > Raphanus sativus. The sequence continues at coordinate 26,195,044 of NC_079515.1, read as the reverse complement.
AGATTTAATATCCAACTTTAGGCTTTCGTTTACGGAAATTTGTGTTTGCAGAATTTAATTTTTTTTGTTGGTCTTAATTCCTAAGTAGAGCTTTAGGATCTTTGGATTCCTAATAATAAATTTAGATGTCAAATGATTTGAACATGCATAAATCCCCATTAATTATAACGTCAATTTTTAACACCAAATTTGGCTACAATTTTACTTATGCACACCTTGTCATATGATTGATACACACATTCGTTTTTTTTTGTCAACATACACACATTCGTTTAAACCTGGATATCAGACCAGTTTGAAATTTAATCAGACAACACGAGTTTAGGTTCTTATATTTCAAGAACTAATTTTTGACATACATTTGAAGAACTACTTTTTTTTATTAAACAAAAAAAGAACTATTTTTTATACATACATTTCCTTTGGATGTTTTAGTTCCTTAAAACCTATATAAATGACTTTGGTTTGCAGTATTGATATATCCAGCTAATAATATAATGGTAATGTACTCTCACGTATTGATTTTAGAATACGATAGTTACCTAATAATATAAGCAAATTATTTTTTGATGTGAACAATAAATAGATTTTAGTATATTACATTACAGGTACTGATGTGGGGATAGAGTTAGAGTAAATTAAAGTAGGTGACAATTATTTTTAGTTTATATACTCTAATTTCAGCCTATCAAATAAAAAATTATTCTGTCTCATTTATTCTAAAAATGAGAAAACAATAAAAACAGAGTACATCTTTTTTTTGTCAACAAAACAGAGTATATAAATCAAATTTAATGAAATGAAATTTATTTTTCCAAATTTATTTATATTATCCCTCTCATTTTCACCATATTTTTCACCTTTTTGCTCCGTTATATAACCACACTGTACATATGTTCTGAAATCTATATTGTACTGTTTTAACATGGAAACTGATGACTTCTTGTGTTTATTTATTGCTTTTATCTGACTCCGATAACAACATAGAAAACATAGTTAACAATCTTATCTTTATTATCTGAGTTTCTCTATCGCAATTGAACATGTTAGATGACATCATAATTTGTTTACATGGTTTTGACCAACTCATGTTTACAGAAAACCGGTCTCACTAAAGTTTATTAAATATTTGGCAAACAACGCATTTGTGTATTTACCATTATTGCACTTCAAAAACCGCTGCATCTTACACTGAAAGGAGGAGTGATGGAACCAGCATATATTCTAATGAAAAGAAACATTACCTGGAACAAAGTAACATCCTTCTGAGTGTTATCTTGAGAGGGAGTAGAAGTAAAAACGTCTCAATGAGTTACTGCAGTGTAACAAAATCTCCTAAGAGGGTCTTAGAAACATTACATGGAACTGCTTAATAATGGTTAATAAGCCCAGCTATACTCCCTTTATTTGTAGCATCAACGACTGCTTCCTCACTGATATTGAACAGCTGCAACACAAATCCTTCCATTGGTTAGAAGAGAGATAGAGAGAGAAATACATAACAGTGGAGATAAATGGGAAATAGTCTCAACTCATATAGCATTCTTTCCTTCTCTCAGGTCTGCAATGGTAAGTCTCACCTATTCCAGTCTGCATTTAAGAATCTGAAACAAAATATTGTTTCTCATCATTCTCTCTCAATAAAAAACAGACAAACCCCACATTCATAGATAATTCTTCTTGCAGAAAGGCCCCATCCATGTATTACAGGTCTACAAAAGAAGACCCGATAAATTTCTGTTCTCTGTGGCATGAAACATACATGTAGATTGAAATCTCTTTAAAACATCAGAGAATACTTGCCTGCAGTGTATACTTGGAGAGAGAGCTTATTCTTGTTTTGGTAACTTGAGTGTGAGAAACCATGTTCATTGCTGCAAGTTTCAGTCAAATGAAACCGACCAACCCGGTTGCTTGTCCCTTGGATTGAAGAGGCAGGAAACCGAGCAAGAATTAGATCGCAGAGAAGGAAGAAAATATAAGAAAAGCAACGCAGCTCTTAAGACAGGGTGAGATTCATTTCATGGCATGGAATAAAAGACAACAACCTCGGTGCTATGAAGGCTGCACCATGTGGTCTTGCTTGAGAGCTTGTTGCAGCTTTAGTACCTCGTACTGTTGTTATGGCATAAGGTTCACTACTTGCTGGAGCAATGTTGGACAGAACATCCGGGTAGAGAAGTGCCTAGAGAAAAGATAATCAAACACAGAGCAAATATAATAGATTTAATTAAGCTTCCAAATTATATGATCAATCTGAAGAGAAGCACTTTGAACAAATCGAAGAGACTAATCCTAGACAAAACACAGACATATAAAATATTGTATTGATATTACTATATCAAGTATACTTCTTCCTAATTGTCAGAATTATTCTAAACTAATTAGGTCCACAGATAACAGAAGGAGATGCCATGGTGATTTACGCCATAGACTTTTGTCAAGAGAACTAATAAAGAGCTTATCTTTGCCTTAGGTGAAACCGTGAAAGTCTAGTGATCTCGTGCAACAAATTCCTGTTACCATCAAATTCTCTGCAACACAATATAAATATGTTAATCGTCAGCTAATGTACTGGAATAAAAAAAAGGCCGAGGTCGTCATAAGCTGGAGATCTAACAGGAGTAAGCCTGCATATATATCCAAAGAGTATAATTTAGTACGTAAGATCAGAAAATTCAAACCTGTGATAGCGCATCCTACACCAAAATCAATAACTGAGCCAACGAATTTTCATTTTATCTGAGTTACAACCAATAGGTTCAATCACAAGTTAACAAAAAAAAAATTAAAAATCATTCTTTGATCCATAAAGCACACAACTTTTTGTATGTACAGAACCAACCAAAAATAGTAGAGAGTAACATTACCAAAGTCATCGAGCATAGAAGGTAACACCAGCCTCTCCCAAAATCTCTGTTCAAGAACAAAATTTTTAAAAAGTTTATTTTTGAAACATGAGTTGCAAACTTGGCAGATATAACACAAATAAATGTCGGAAAAAAATAAGAACACAAATAAATGAAAGCGCGACATTAAGATTTATATGTAGTAGTGGTGGAGGTGATGGAAAAAAGAAACCAAGGAGGATTCTAGATATGGGTTTGCCGATGATTTGCATGTATGTTGCTAATGAATCGAGAGGAAGCGTAACAGAGAGTGATGTTTCCAATGACTCAGGCTCCGGATTTTCTTGGATCGAGTCAAATATGTAGTTGCGTAAATCAAAGCGGCATTCGACGAAGAACTTCGTCCTCTGAGGATAAAAAGAACACAAAAATTAATCGGTCTTTTCAATTTTTTTTCGAAGCCCATATGTAATTTCGGTTCAAGCCCATCAGACGAAAGACAGCAATAATGTGGAGGTTTGCTGGTTTTTGATTGGACGGAATTAAAGTGATGACGTGGATACGGTTTCCTTTGAGGTTATTTACCTTTTAATATAGTATGATGTTATATTAAATATCATATATTTTTATTTAATATAAGTGTAAGTACTTAACGGTGTATTATCATGAATATAGACGATGATCGTCAAAATTCTAAAGGCCTCCTTTTGGATTAGGGCTTTGGGCTACTTGATTGTTCTTCATTATGTGTTTCATTAACTAAATGGGATGATCCCCAAACACTAAGGCCCAGTGCTTGTATCTTTTTCTATTTCTTCTGCATTTTAATATGAAAGCCATTTGCAAAAAAATGAATATAGACGATGATAGCGCCAACCCTTAACATTGTGAAGATATCAAAAAGGTATATAAAATTGGCTGAGTTTACTTGGTCGGCACCGGCGTACCGACCGCCATCACCTAATGCAAGTAATAAATAATAATACACATGTTTTCTTTTTAATACCTTACAAGTCAAGCCAATTCTCAAGAAAAAAGACATAGAAGTCTAAAACTATACCAATCATGATGTGTATTATAGAGATATCTGAATATATCAAATAATAAATACCACTATATACATGTGACGTTGAATGTTCCACTCCGAAACAAAAAAGAACTAATAGAAGCTTAAAGGAACGATAGCCCCACGGCCCCCACCCATGTCCTCTGCTAAGATAATCAAATATGCGAAATGGACCCAATGGTCGTCATGAAATGATGAGTTTTCTTAAACAAAAGTTGCTGTAGTATTATTTTACAATATGTTTGTGTTGACTGGATGAACTATTCTGAAGATTACCGGTCCAAAAGGATTATTCAAAACTTTTAAATATGTTGAGAATAATCAAAACATCAAACAGTACCATAAATTTTCTTTAGCGGACTTATGATTTTGTTTAGTTATTTGTCAATTTCAGTCTTGAATGTTTAACAACGTATGTTAGGGAGATAATTGAATCTATAATCAGTGAAGCAAAAAGGAAAAAACAACACTAATCCATCATGGTTAATCATTTTAAAGTTCGATACTCTCTCACCAGCACAATAACATTTTTAACACTCAAAATAGAAATATAAAATAAGGCCCAGTTCAACGATTCGATGAACCATGTATCATATCATTTTTTAACTCTAAATTTTATTAAAATTTTCGTAATGAAAACATCATGGATTACAAAATCTGGTAGAAAACCATTTGTCATATTATTTATTTATTTTCTGTAAAATAGTGAGTAAATTTGAAAATTAGAATTTTAGTTTGTAAGACTCAAAATTTAAGATTATAAAATAGTAAAAATGATTTAAAATGTAAGATCATGTGCAATTGCATAGTCAGCTTACTCCTAGAGCTGAGATTACATGTGATAAGGTAAAATTTGAAACAAGATATAAATTTGTTGGTTTGGATTCAATTTTTCTCACAAACTGAATTGTCATTTGATTAACCAAATATATAGCCATGTTTTAAATTTCAGTTGAAAACTGAGATCCGATTATTTGTTAGTATTGTATTCTTAAAAGATTAGTTAAATTCCGGTCTAGTTATTTCTATCAATAATACATACACTAGATGATAACCGCGCCATGCGCGGAGTGAGTTTTTTAAAATATGTTGTAGTGAAATATTACAATTAGAATGAATCTTGTTATCAAGATTTTTTTTACATTTGATTTGGGGTGGACATTCGGATACCATTTGGTTCAGTTTAGTTTGGTTCGGTTCAGTTATATTTTGATTTTTATGAGTTCGATCCGGTTCGGATCTGCGGGTTCGGTTTGGATTTGGACTCAAATAACTCATTTTATTTTTAAAAAAATAAAATTCGTATATACTTTAAATTTCTCAAAATATAAAAATAAAAAAATTATTTATAACATATAAATGTGTATAATGCAAGATAAAATACTTAAACTTAACATAAAATTTGGTTAGCTTCAATATTCGGATAAGAAATCAATAGATATTTGAAGTATTGGTATTTTGAGTATCATTTAACTATTTTAATCATGTATTTTTAACTATTTGTAAATATTTTCAAATATTTTGGACAACTTAATAACATTTTATATATTTTTAATATTCTTTTAGATATTAAATTCTAAAAAAAAATAATCTATTTAAGTATATAAATCTGGTTTCGATATATTCGATATCCGAAATATTTCGTTTCGGATCATGTTCTGTTCTAAAAAATATCATCTTAATAACATCTTACAATTTTTGGTAATTTATAGACGTTTTAAAAAATTCAAAATATAACATATATGAAAACTCTATTTTTAAAAATATGTTTAAGTGATTTTTTTTGATAATATTAATTAAAATAAAATGTAGAGGATACAAATTTTTTTATCAAATATTTTTGATTTGTAATCATTAATTATCATATATACGTTAATCATATTAGGTAATTTCGTAGCTTTTTTTAAGGAAATAAACTTACGTAGCTTTTATTTAAGGAAATTATTTAAGATTATTAATTAATATGATAATTGGTTTAATAAAAAGTATAATATATATTTATATGGACTAGCCTATTTTTCTAAAGATTTCTGAGAATCATCCTAATAATGACACGTGGCTACAAAACATGTTGTAATGTTCCAGAATTAATATATAGGGGATACATATATATATATGTTTCAAAATAATATATATTTTAGAGTTTTCACATATATTAAATTTTGACTATAAATATATTATTTTTGTGATTGATTATTTTTTGTAATTTTTAATATCAAAATTCAACAAAAATAAGTAATCTACTCAAAAATTTATGATTTATAATTATTATCTAATTCAAAATTCATCTAAATGTATAAAATATATTTATATTTTTAAAATATTTCTTAATGTGCTTGGAAACTGAGGAAATATTTTTTTTTTGACCAACTGAAACTGAGAAAAAATAAATTAAATAAAACATCGATAGGCATAAAAATGAGAAAAAACAATAAGGGAAAGCCATCAGGACCGGATCTTTATCCGTCTCTCGTCTTTTCCTCAAACCTTTTGGTCTGCTTCATCTTCGTCTTCCACGCCTCCTCCTCCTCGTCTACACATACTGCAAAAAATCTATAAATCTACTCAGGATAAAGCAAAAGCCAAACAATTAAAAAAGGTATAACAATATTAGAAAAAGAAGAGATACGCTTAGCTAGCTATAAACACAGCTCACTTCTCCTTTCTAATAATAATTCAATTTCCTTTTCCTTTTTTTTTTCTTAAATTTTTTTTATTGCTGCTGATCTCTCTCTCTCTCTCCCTCATTCACAGTGCTGCTCGGAGATCTATCTATTCAGGTACGTCGGGAGTTGTATAATAAATCAGCTGATTCGCAATTGAATCGGTTTGCTTCGTGCTTGATCTCTGCTTAAATTGTTTGTTTGTTTTTAATCTAGTTATGGTGTCGTGCATCTTGGGTTATGTATCAGCTTTGGTTATTTCTTGGGAATCGGTTTAGTTAGGGTTTTGATCACAAGTAGCCATAGGAAGTTGATGAAGTAGTACACTGTACACTCCTGAGATTTTGGGACCTTAGGCAAATTTAGTGAACATTTGAATTAAATTATAAGTTTTTTTTTTACAAATTTGGGGCCTATGTTTCTATGTAATTTTCTTCAAAAGGCGGCTTTGCCTAGAACTAGCCCTGCTGATCATCACATGGAGGATAATATTTCGTGATCTCTAGCTACCAAGATTTGACTTCAAAACTAGCCTTAGCCAAACATTGAATAGAAATATAGAATATATATTTTATCTTGACGAACTATATTTTTTTGCTTCATGCCTTGGAGTATTCTTATAACGTGTGGAATGCTTGAGATCCCCATGGAAATAAAATTAAATATCTTTTTAGAGCGTTGGTACTGTAAGCGGTGGGGAAATGTATGGCAGAAAGGAAGATTTGATTCATTATTCGTCAAGGCTAGTCTTTGTAAGAATTCACTGTATTGTCTTGTCTCTTCTCATGTTATGAGATGTATCATTTACATCTGATCTTTTAGCATTACATCAAACTTCGTGTGTTGAGTGGATTTTGGAGTGTATGTGGATTCTTGAGGCAGGCCTTTTCTCTGATACGCACGCATAGCATAACGTCACCACTATGTCTTGTTTTCCAATTAAGAATCCAAGAGTGTGACACTGTTCACTTTTGTAATATATTTTCTCCAAATAACGATTAGCCTGAATTTCCTGAATAATTGCAAGAAAATAGTGAATTCTAGGAGGGACTTGAGTAGTATATGCAACGCCAAGAAACTTAATGGTTTCATAGCATTCTCTCCAATCGCAGTTTCAGCTTATTAAACAATCTCTTACCTTCTTATATTTCCCCCCACTTGTTCTATTTTCTGGGCAGGAGTTTAAGTATTTTCACGTGAAGGACGAGATTGCCAATTATATGCAAAATGTCTGGGCCAACAAAAGTATTGGATCCTGCATTTCAAGGAGCCGGGCAGAAACCGTATCCTTTACACAATCTTTGTTTCTCCGTTTTGCTTTAATACTATGTCAAGATAGCAGTCTTCTGTGTATCTTTGGATGCACTAGTTTTCTTGATACTGTTGACATGTTTCAGTTATGTCTGAGGTGTTGAACTTTAACATTTATTAGAGGGACTGAATTCTGGAGAATCGAAAACTTTCAGCCAGTTTTAGTGCCCAAATCTGAACATGGAAAGTTTTATATGGGAGATACTTACATCGTCTTGCAGGTTTGGGATTTCTTCCACTGTTATTTCCCCCTCTTTATTTATGCTAATCATAGGCATATTATAAGATAATGACTTGATATTGGCTTACAGAACAGGAGAACATGCTTCCTTGTCTGATCATATGTATAAAATATAGTTTATATGCCCTTTATTATTTTCACATTTGCAGACAACACAGAATAAGGCGGGTGCTTATCTATTTGATATACATTTTTGGATTGGTAAAGATACAAGCCAGGTATTTGTTTTCAGATTATTTTTTTGGTCACTCTAGCATGTAGTGAAAAAAACAAAGATGAATCTTCTTTGCTACTAATCTGCGATTGATGATTCCAGGATGAAGCTGGAACAGCAGCTGTGAAGACGGTTGAACTTGATGCAGGTCTCGGAGGCCGAGCTGTCCAACACCGTGAAATTCAAGGTCATGAATCTGACAAGTTCTTGTCTTACTTCAAGCCTTGCATTATACCGCTAGAGGGTGGTGTCGCCTCTGGATTTAAAAAACCCGAGGAGGAGAAATTTGAAACCCGGTTGTATACGTGCAAAGGGAAACGTGCTGTCCACTTGAAGCAGGTTTCTTTTTCTGCAGATTTCTGGAAGTGATGTACTCTCTTTACTGGGGTTTTTTACTATGTATGCGAGCTTATATGTCTTCTTGCGTAGGTTCCTTTTGCTCGCTCATCACTGAATCATGATGATGTGTTTATCTTGGACACCAAGGAAAAGATTTATCAGTTTAATGGTGCGAATTCAAATATCCAAGAAAGAGCTAAAGCTTTGGTAGTCGTCCAATATTTGAAAGACAAGTTTCATGAAGGAACTTGTGACGTTGCTATCGTTGGTAAGTTTTATTGACTCATATCTTCTTCTTTGCCTTTTGTCCAGTCAATCAAGTAGTAGTTGGATGCACAATATATTTGTACACAGATCAGGGTACTCATGCATGTATAATAATTTGCTTGCATAACAGATGATGGAAAATTAGATACAGAATCAGATTCTGGCGAGTTCTGGGTCCTCTTTGGGGGTTTTGCTCCAATCGCAAGGAAAGTTGCTAGCGAGGATGACATTATTCCGGAGACAACTCCGCCTAAGCTTTATAGGTACTTGTCTCCCTATTGATTTGGCTCTTCTCTGTTGGTTTTCAGTTGATCTCTGCTCTTAACACTTGATGTAATGGTCTTATTTTAAGAATCTGATTTATTGTTGCCCTTTGTTTAGTATCGCTGACGGTCAGGTAGAATCTATAGATGGCAACTTATCCAAATCTATGCTGGAAAACAATAAATGCTACCTTCTGGACTGCGGTTCTGAAGTATTTATCTGGGTTGGCCGAGTTACTCAAGTTGAAGAGAGAAAAACTGCTATCCAAGCTGCTGAGGTAATACTGGAAGCGTCTAACTTGCTTAGCTTTGGTATACAATTTGAGCATTAGTTCTCATGTTTACTTTCCTCTCCAGGACTTTCTTGCTCGTGAAAATAGGCCAAAGGCAACACGAATAACCCGTGTTATCCAAGGTTATGAGCCCCATTCTTTCAAGTCTAACTTTGACTCTTGGCCATCAGGCTCGGCAACTCCAGCTAACGAAGAAGGACGAGGAAAAGTTGCTGGTAAAGATTGCTTTGATACTCAAATCATTAATGAAAAAAAAAATGAGTGGTTTTGTTTAGCCCTGACTCACTTTGGGTGTTTTGCGATTTTCTAGCATTACTTAAACAACAAGGTGTTGGGTTAAAGGGCCTGTCAAAAAGCACACCAGTGAATGAGGATATTCCACCGCTGCTTGAAGGAGGTGGAAAGTTGGAGGTCTGTTATGTCTCCTGACTTGTTATACTACTATTTGCTAAATATAATTGGTTAGTTTTTATCCGGAAACTCATTGAACTCGTGTTATAGGTTTGGTACATTGATGGTAAGTCCAAGATTCCTTTATCCAAAGATGATGTCGGAAAGCTCTATTCTGGGGACTGCTATCTGGTCCTTTATGCCTACCATTCTGGTGAAAGGAAAGAAGACTACTTCTTGTGCTGCTGGTTTGGAAAGAATAGCATTCAGGTAATTATGAGAAAAGGTGCATCTATAGTGCTCATATTATATAAAGAAATATCTCTATTTTAGTTGGCTATCATTGGTATCTTTTAGCTCCTGGGTTACTAATTGCAAGGGGGATATTATGACATTTCAGGTATTGACTAAGCCGACATGTTTTGGTTAATGTTTGATTTTATCGTCTGTTTGGATATCGACTCGAAAGAGCAAGATGTGCAAAATTGATATCTGTTGTGCTGCAGTTTTGCTCCTTAGTTGTTGCGGGCAACTCTTAGTATCGTATTTTACTTTATAAGCTATTTTCTCCTGACTTTGGAATAGTGCTCGAAGTTCTATGTATATTTCAAAACATCCTCAACTTCTGGCCAACTTAATTTTGTTTTCTCCCAAGTTTAGGAGGATCAAGAGACGGCAGTCCGTCTGGCGAGCACAATGACAAATTCGTTGAAGGGGAGACCAGTGCAGGTACCATATGATCTGTTAAATATAAGCAATGGCTACTAGCACTTAAATATTGTTGAATAACTTGATATTCTTGCAGGCTCGTATATATGAGGGTAAAGAGCCTCCACAGTTTGTTGCGCTTTTTCAACATATGGTGGTCCTTAAGGTATTTCTTTTGATTGTTAATGCAATTTGATTGTTGCTGCAAGACAATGTACTGGTAATTGATGTGGTCACATTTAACTTTTAGGGTGGTTTGAGCTCTGGTTACAAAAATAGTGTGACAGAGAAAGGTTCAACAGACGAAACCTACATGCCGGAATCAATAGCACTTATTCAAGTATCTGGAACTGGAGTTCACAATAACAAGGCATTACAAGTTGAAGCGGTGTGTGTCTACCTTATTTTCTGCCTGGCTAAAACTTTTACACCCTTGCCTATCTATTCGTGAAATATACAATTTACATAAGGATGCTTAGTTGCCTTTCAATTTTGTATTAAGATCACGTATTACTCTAGGTCTACTACTCTATCGCATATCGTCTGACATTTGTGTTTCTGCAGGTGGCAACTTCGTTGAACTCTTACGATTGCTTCCTTCTACAGTCTGGTACTTCCATGTTCCTGTGGCATGGAAACCAAAGTACGCATGAGCAGCAAGAACTGGCGGCTAAAGTTGCTGAATTCTTAAAGGTAGTTTCGAGTTGTATTGTTTTTTCATTTTAGTTTAGCTGAAACTGTCCCAAGTATATGAAGCTTAGAGAAGGATGTTTCTTCGTATCATAGACTCGCAATTCTTTGATTGGTAAATTTGATTATCTCTTTTCCTGCTAAGTCAGCCTGGGATTACTATCAAGCACGCCAAGGAAGGAACGGAAAGCTCATCATTTTGGTTTGCACTTGGGGGAAAACAGAACTTCACCAGCAAGAAGGTTTCCCCTGAGATTGTCAGGGATCCTCACTTGTTCTCCTTTTCATTCAACAGAGGTAATTTACGCCAATCATCAATTACTGGGGTCAAGAATCTTCAATAGGGTCATATTCATTCTTAATCTTATATATTATCTGATAAAGTGGACAATCTTTGATATATATCTTTTGTTGATAAACTCGCATATTCTAACTTTTTCTTCTCTTCTTCTCAATGTGTGAACATGGATCCTCAGGAAAATTCCAGGTGAGAATTTAGAAACATATATCCAACGTCTTTTCTATCAAAACGCGTGCATGGTTTAACATTACTTTACACAGGTTGAAGAGATTCACAATTTTGATCAAGATGACCTCTTGACGGAAGATATGCATTTACTAGATACTCACGCTGAAGTTTTTGTGTGGGTTGGTCAATGTGTGGACCCCAAGGAAAAGCAAACCGCCTTTGAGATTGGCCAAGTAATACTCTTCATCAGTTTTACTTCTGAGCATAAGTTATCCATTGCTTCCCCCTTTGCTATCTTGTTTGCTCATTTATAGTTTTTTTCCGCAGAGGTTCATAGATCTGGCTGGTTCCCTCGAAGGCTTGTCTCCAAAAGTTCCATTATACAAAATCACTGAGGGGAATGAACCGTGCTTCTTCACCACTTATTTCTCGTGGGATGCTACTAAAGCCACTGTAAGACTTTCTGTCCTCGAATATGTTTTGGGTAACTAGAATGAGTTTTCATAACCTGCTAGTTAATTGTGAAAGTTTAGAGAAGGTTTGGGAGCATATACTAATTTAGAAGCAATAAGTTTGTTACACGGTATGCAAATGCCAGTTCTGTTTTCACCAACCTCATAAAGATCTTAATAAGTCAGAGTTAACATCTCTCATTTGTTAAATGACATAAACGAGGAAACTCTGCATTTATAAAGGGACGGAATATTAGATTGGAAGCCGCCAGAACAGGCAAAAATTAACTGCTACTGTCATCGACTTTTTGCAATTTCCACTTCTTTCTCACTAAATTTAGCTTTGGTATCTGTAATGCAGGTGCAAGGAAATTCCTTCCAGAAGAAGGCAGCATCAGTACTTGGTACACACCACGTTGTGCAGGTAAACATGCTTGCTGGGAAAGTAGGAGATAACCATATCCCTGTGTTTTATCTCTAATAGTAGCAGATAAGAACATGTGACGATATTGAAATTGATGCCTCGCTTTCCTAAGTTAATTATATTACATTCCTAAAACGTTGGTATGTAATTTACCCTTCCCGCTGCAGGACCAATCTAGTGGTGGAAACCAAGGACCAAGGCAAAGGGCTGCTGCTCTGGCTGCCTTGACTTCCGCATTTAACTCTCCTTCTGGAAAGACAAGCTCTCCGGTAAATAGTCTAAGCTCAAATTTTGATTGTTTCGACTAGACTCTTTCTGAATCATCATCTATAAATCATGTGACTTTTTCTTGAAGAAAAATTGCTTTGGATCTCATTTTCCACTGTCATCGGTATTTTAAATCTGTGCAAACCTTAAGCTTGCCACCAGATCAAATCCCCAGTCATATCATATTAGAGGTTAAGAATGTAAACCATATTGAAAATTGACATTTTTCTGTTCTGCTTATCATTAACTTGATGACTGAACATGTAGAACTCGGTCAGCATCTTTGTTTCCTAGATTAAAATTGCGTAGCTATGTATCTTTTGAGTTTTCATTTTCCTTTTTTTTTGTTTATTCGAATAAAACTTTGTACAAAGTAGAGCGCAATTAGTTGTTTATATTCTATTTTGTCCTTGTAACTGTGGTATGTTTAGCGAATCACAGCTACTAGTGTTCTATCTCCTCGAACAGTTGACTGAGACTATCATTGCCTTTTAACTGCAGAACCGGGACAGATCAAATGGAAATCAAGGTGGTGCAAGACAGAGGGCTGAAGCGTTAGCCGCATTATCATCCGCGTTCAACTCTTCACCATCATCAAATTCACCTCCACAAAGACCAGGATTGACAACTCGATCGTCACAAAGAGCAGCAGCACTGGCTGCTCTCTCGCAAGTTCTCACTAATGAGAAGAAGAAATCATCTGATACCAGCCCTTCCGGTAAGTTGTTGATCTATCCCATATGAGTTAAAAGATTAAAACATATGTAGATTGTTTGTTTATTCGTTTTTTTGTTTTGTCCTTGGTTTTAAATACGCTGATAACACTGTTTGTGTGGTTACAGCTGAAGCTGAAGATGAGAAACCCTTCTCAGAAGAATCTGCTGAAGCTAAGGAAGAAGAGGAAGTTTCACCTGCAGCAGACGTGATTGCTGAGGAAGCAGGAACAACTGGTGCAACTTTCACTTACCAACAGCTACAAGCTAAATCTGACAAACCAGTGAAAGGAATTGATTTCAAACGCAGAGAGGTGAATCATTTTAGCCAACATTATCCTCTCTTCTTTTTTGAGCATAAATTGTCGGGTATCTTATCACTCTCAAACGGATCTATCAGGCTTACTTGTCTGAGGAAGAGTTCAAGACTGTATTTGGGATGGAGAAAGAAGCATTCTACAAATTGCCTAGGTGGAAGCAAGATTTGCTGAAGAAGAAATTCAACTTGTTCTAAGATATCTCCAGATTAAGTTCAGATAATTGAGAACAAAGGCAATATTTGTCATTGTATTACAAGTTATGTAGTGACCTCAATGCTGCAGCTTTGAAGACAACAACCAGTTCGTTTTGTTTTTGTCTTTATTTTGTTTCTTCCTTTCTTATTGTTTTGGTTTTATTGGGAGTTTCTTCGTATTGTTTTGTTTTTTCAGAAAGAAAAATATGCTCTTCATGGGTGGCTTTGGGTTTGATTCTTCATATTCTCATCACAGTGATGTGTTATTGTAATCATTGATTGGTGTGCTTTCGCATTTTTTTTTGTTGGTCATAACGGTTGTGTGGTGGTGGTTAGTAAATTCTTTGATTTGAATTTCACATTTATTTGATTATTAAAGAACACTTGTCTACTTGTACACTCATGAGTACACTTGAATGGGTATCAGTGTTCAATGATTTTTCATCGATATAGTAGTTTGCTTGCGATGTACTCTCTCTGTACCATTTTTAGTGGTGTTTAAGGTTTCTACACAAAGATTAAGAAAATACAAAATTTTATGCAATTTATCTTGGTTACATAAAATTGCATTAAATAAAATCAGTCTAACCAATAAGAAAAATATGTAGTATTTTGTAATTGGTTGAAAGTTTCAATTGACATTAAATTTTATCTAGAAATGTGAGAACATCACTTATAATAGAACAAAATAAAAATGCTTAAACATCACTTAGAATGGTACAGAGGGAGTAGTAGTTTGCTTGCAATGCTGTTATAGTTATGGTGGTTTATAAAATGTGTATACCTAACAAAACTTAGAGAAGCCTTATTAATGTGTTGACTGTTGAATTTAAATTGGAACTCTCTTTCAAAATCATAATGCAACCAGAAAATAAAGTGATCTACAGAGCAAACAACCACATTATATTGCCTGACCTGGTCTCCACCAAATTGGTACTATATTTCTCTCTTCTTTTTTTGTTTACTGCAACAAAATTGGTTCAAATTGGTTCTTGTCGTTTCGTGTTTTTTTTGGAACTTGACTAACGCCACCCGAATTTTATTGTTTCTCCCAAATTGACCCTTGATATCTCATTTTGACAAAATTTCTCATCAATAGCGTTTCAAATCCCATTAGAATCGAGAATCAATTTAAGAGAGAGAAACACACCAGGAGGGAAGAAACGATCACCAAAATTTAAATACCCCTGAATCCTTTTTCCCACTCTATTTTCCCAGAAAAGAAAAAAAAAGATGATGAAAGATTTGGAGAAGAGAATAGCGAGATTGGAGAATTTACGAATCAAGCAAAAAGAAACAGTCAAAGAGTTCACCAAGAAGTTTACGGAAGAAGAAGATGAGCCGGTTTGTGACGATGACGCCGCCGAGGAAGTATTGGCAAATCACGGTGGAGCTAAGAATACTCAGGTGACTCTCATGCGTCATCAGCTGATTTTCGATTCAATTAGCCTTCATACCTTTTTATTGTCTCTGCTCATGCGGCCAGAGCTTGTTGTTTTGCAGCCTCCAAGTTAACATCATCGTCATCAAGAGAGATTTGATTATGAATAATCAATTCGATTACACATATATTGAATTAGATACAGATTGAGTTAGAGATAGAGAATAATAAATGCATTTATTCAGTTTCATTTATATAAAACTGAGTTTTTTTGTAACTGACAGAACTAAGTTTTTGATAGTTTAGCTATTGTATACTAGTTGTATTAAAATTAGTTATCTATGTCTATCGCATCTATCTTAATAGGTGTGAATACTGAAATCAACTTTTTATTCTTCTAACCTACCTCAGTAGTTAGAATGTACTTAGAATGTACATTATTTATTCATTTTCTTAAGTTTACCAATTTAAACCATTGAACCAATAAACCTCAATTGTTGATTGATATAAACTTCTAGATAATATTCCAATGATCTCATTAGATACATTGATCAATAAATTTCAGATATATATATATATATATATATATTGAAAAATTTTATGTTCTAAGGAGGGTGTATTCAACTACGGCTGCTTTTCCCTTTTTAACTTTTTCTTCTCATTTTATGATTTTTCAACAATGTTTCTCTTATTCTATACTTTTTCCATTTCATAGTACATAATGTTTTAATATATTTTTGATGTTTTAAAATATAATTTTAACCTTTTATAATAAACTCAACTTTGTTGAAAACTGGTCAATCACTTATATTTTATGATTAATTAAATTATTTAAATTTTAAATTTATAACCTTTGTAATATATATGATTTTAGATATAAGATCATATATTAAGAAACTGAAGGAGCACTAAAATGTAGTATTTCATATATTAAGAAATCATGAAATACTTTAGTGTGGAAATTTCTCATAATTTTTTTTTTAAAAAATACTCAATCTCAATATATATATATATATATATATATTGAGAAATCTTATGTTCTAAGGAGGGTGTATTCAACCAAGAGTTTTAAGTGATTTGTACTAAAATGACAAATTCATTGTTATTCATTTGTATTAATATTCCGATGATCTCATTAGATACATTGATAAATAAATTTCAGATATAAACCATTGAACCAATAAACCTCACATTGTTGAATGATATGAACTTTCAAATGATATCCAATGATCTCATTAGATACATTGATCAATAAATTTCAGATATAAATCATTGAACCAATAAACCTTAGATTGTTGAATAATATGAACTTTCAAATAATATCCAATGATCTCATTAGATACGTTGATTAATACATTGATATTCATCAAAGTTTATCTCAAAGATTGTTGACAGAGAGATCATATTGAGAGATTTTAGGAGGTTTCATCATTTTAAGAATGGAACTTGCTCCTGTGGACACTATTAGTGAAACTTGAAAGACGAGATTTATATTATTTTCTCCACTGTATAATGTTTTAAGTGTTGATTCTTGTATATTTCACAGTTGATCAATAAAAATGAATCTTTTAGTGAAAAAGCAACGATCATCAAAATGTGGGCTGTTGAAGTTTGTTTGAATAAAAAAAAAAAAGCTTTTATGTATTAATTTTTTTGTTCCTATCATACTGAGAAATGTTGATGCTAAGTTGTCCGTGGAGTAAGGTTTCTTACTTTATTTTTTGGGTCAATGGACTAAGGTTTCTTTTTAGGTGAATATTCTCAATGGATGAAAATATTATCCACTTGGACTAAGACTAGCAGTGACCTTAGCCTCATATAACTTTTTATATAGTTTTTTCTTAATAATCGTTTTGTATAGTTTCATCGTTGTCATCTGCTTCGACTCCGACGATATATAAATATTGTTAAACTTAAATATAATTAGTCCTTAGACTAGATATTCAAAGTATAAATATGGATTAATTGACTGCATGATTAATGAAAACGACCAAATTCTAATTTATATTTTGAGCTGTCATTTTGTTTGGCCTTCATGATGAGTTGGCTTTGTGTCTTGATGTATATATTGGTGATTTTCTTCTCTGAATCAAGCCTCTCTTTTTTCCTTTAGAAAAAAATAATAGCATTTTCATAAAATATCGATGATGGTTGCACTCTGAAATCTCAACTCTGTAAGGATAGTTTCACAAAAAAAAAAACTTTGCAAGGATAGCAAAAGCAGTGTATAAAACTGGCTGATGTTAACTGGTCGGCACCGGCGAACCGAGCACCATCACCTAATGACTATTTTATATTTTAATTATGAAAGTAACACTACGAATCATGATTATTGTAGAAATATAATAATCCTAAAAACGATAATAAACATGTGACGTTGAATACAATCCACTGAGAAAACAAGAAAGGTTCCAATAGAAACATAAAGAAACGATACCCCCAACCATGTCCTCTGCTAAGATAACCAAATAAGGATGTTCCGAACTGATTGCTGAGCCTCGAAGAAAGAAGGTAAAAGTTATATATTGTTTCCCTATGATAATAATTAAAGTTCGTATGCATGTATTTTATTCACTGGAAAGAGTTCATTTGTGTCTATTTCATATGCGAAATGGACCCGATGGTGGCCATGAAATGATGAGGTTTCTAAATAAAGTTGCTGTATATTATTTTACAATATATTTCAAGCTTTTTCATGTTGACCGGATATACTATGCTGAAGATAACTGTTTCAAAATTTTAGGGGATGCATTGAATCTGAAATTTGAAATGATTTTTAATAGGTTTGTAGATGATTGTAGGAGAATTGTAGAATTTGGAGTGATTTTTGTTAAAACACTCTAAAATCTTATTTAAAACAGTGAGATTTTTATTTTTATTTTTATAACTAAAAAACTCTCCTCAAATACTCTAAAAACATTTAAAGTACTCTAAAATCTCCCACTTATTTTTTGTTTAATAATAGTGGATTTCAGAGTGTTTTGTGAAATTACAAGTTCAATAACACTGGATTTTAAAGTGTTTTTTAAAATACATGTTTGAATAACCATGAATTTGTCATTTTAATACAAATCACTGCAACGTAGAAATAAAGTGTGTGTAAAAACAGTTATAGAGTATTGAATTGATTATGTGTGTTAACGGAATACTACGACGTACTACGGTGGTGGTGGAAATGATATGAGAGTAAGGAAGGTTTTTTTTTAGCAATAGATTGAAACTCCGGGTGATGGAAGCCTAGATGTTGAGTTTGATTATGTAGTTTAGCTTCGAACTGTGGAAGCCTTTTCTCTGATACGCACAGTATAACGTCACCACTCACCATTATGTTTCTTCTCCAATGAAAAATCCAAGAGTGATGATACTGTTTGACTTTAGTGTTATCCTTCTTCAAATAATAATAAGCTTGAATTCCCTGAATGATTGCCATAAAGTAGTGAATTCTGGTGAGGGAATTAAGTAGTCATGTTTGCATGAGTTAAAAATATAAGGGCATGTTCGTTTGTACATCTAAAAGATGCATTCAGATAGTCTATCTGGATGTCTTATCCAGATGCTCTACATGGGTGTTGTTCGTCTCTTCATTTCATTTATCCATCTAGATGAATCATCTCAATACAACTATGTTTGTTTGTTTTTTTCAACTTGCATCTACATCGAGATAAACTTGTTACTAAAATAATAAAATAAATTTATTTTAAAAAATTTGGCAGAAAATTGCATTTTCTAAGTTTTGGAGGAAAATGTGCTTTTCGATTTTGGCAGAAAATTACATTTTCAAAGTTTTGGTGGGAAATTGCATTTTCTCGGTTTTGGCGGGAAATTACATTTTTCCGGTTTTGGCAGAAATTGCATTTTCCGGTTTTGACGAGAAATTGTGTTTTCCGGTTTTGACGGGAAATGGTGTTTTTGGTTTAGGTGGAAAATTACGTTTTTCCGGTTTTGACGGGAAATTATGTTTTCCCGGTTTTGGCGGAAAATTACATTTTTCGGTTTTGATGAGAAATTGTGTTTTCCGGTTTTGACGTGAAATGGCGGTTTTTGGTTTTGACGGAAGTTGACGAGAAAATGTGTTTTCCGTTTTTGGCGGAAAATTACGTTTTCCCGGTTTTGGCGGAAAATTGCATTTTCTCGGTTTTGGCGGGAAATTATGTTTTTCCGGTTTTGGCGGAAAATTGCATTTTCCCGGTTTTGACGAGAAAATGTGTTTTTCGGTTTTGACGTCAAATAGTGGTTTTCGGTTTTAGCGGAAAATTGCGTTTTCTCGGTTTTGACGGAAAATGTAATTTTCCGTCAATTCCGGTTTTGACGAGAAATGGTGTGTTTCCGGTTTTGACGGGAAAATGGTGGTTTTCGGTTTTGGCGGGAGATTTCCTGTTTTGACGAGAAATTGTGTTTTTTGGTTTTGGCGGGAAATTGCGTTTTCACGATTTTGGCGGGAAATTGCATTTTCCCGGTTTTGGTGGGAAATTGCATTTTTCCAGTTTTGACGAGAAATTGTGTTTTCCGGTTTTGACGGAAAATGTTGTTTTTCGGTTTTGGCTGGAAATTATTTTCCTGCTTTGGCGGGGATATTTCGTTTTTCCGGTTTTGACGGAAAATTTCTTTTTCTCATTTCGATGAACAATTTTGAGGAGATATTGCGTTTTTTCGATTTTGGCAAAATTAGGTTTTCCCGGTTTTGACGAGAAATTGTGTTTTTCGATTTTGACGGAAAATTGCATTTTCCGGTTCTAGCGGGATTTTTTTTTTTGACAAGATTTATCAAATTTTTGGTGAAACTCACCTTCATCCATACACTCCGTGAAGACTCACCCTCGTTTGGATGACAATTTGAAATGAGTTTTCATAAATACAGTTGGGTGATTCATTTGGATGTAGAATTTAATGTACAAAACGAATATCAACTTGCATCTTCACCTAGATAGATCACCCAGATGAGCAAACAAACAGCACCAAGCTCAAACGTGCTCTTTAGGTTATCGGGGCCTGACCTTTTGCTTTTTCTCTGATTGTTATATGTATGTTCTTGGCAGGTAGTTTTCACTTGAAGGAAGAGATTGACCATTATATACAAATATGTCTGGGTCAACAAAAGTATTGGATCCTGCATTTCAAGGAGCCGGGCAGAAACCGTATCCTTCCACAATCTTTATTTCTTTCCGTTTTGCTTTAGATTACATCTGATGATGAGTGGAAGTAGAGAGGAGAATGCAATTTCGTGTGGGTATCGCTTTTGTATGCACTAGTTTTCTTGGGATTGTTGGATGTTTCACTGCTATCTGAGGTGTTGAACTTAAACATTTATTAGAGGGACTGAAATCTGGAGAATCGAAAATTTTCAGCCAGTTCTAGTGCCCAAATCTGAACATGGAAAGTTCTATATGGGAGATACTTACATCGTCTTGCAGGTTTGAGATTCCTTCCACTGTTGTTTTCCCCCTCTTTATATATATATATATATATATATATGCTTATCAATAGACAGATTATAAAATAATGATTTTGGTATTTGCTTACAAAACAGAACATGCTTTCTTCTCTGGGCATATGTATAAAAATATAGTGTATATGCCCTTTAGTACTTTTCATATTTAGCAAGTTTCTCTTTGATCTATGCAGACAACACAGAATAAGGCGGGTGCGTATCTATTTGATATACATTTTTGCATTGGTAAAGATACTAGCCAGGTATGTCTTTTCTGATTTTTGTCATGTTAGCATATAGCGAACAAAAACAAAGATGAATCTTTTTTTTTGTTACTAATCTGCGATTGGTGATTTCAGGATGAAGCTGGAACAGCAGCTGTGAAGACGGTTGAACTTGATGCAGGTCTTGGAGGCCGAGCTGTCCAACACCGTGAAATTCAAGGTCATGAATCTGACAAGTTCTTGTCTTACTTCAAGCCTTGCATTATACCGCTAGAGGGTGGTGTCGCCTCTGGATTTAAAAAACCCGAGGAGGAGAAATTTGAAACCCGGTTGTATACGTGCAAAGGGAAACGTGCTGTCCACTTGAAGCAGGTTTCTTTTTCTGCAGATTTCTGGAAGTGATGTACTCTCTTTACTGGGGTCTTTACTATGTATGCGAGCTTATATGTCTTCTTGCGTAGGTTCCTTTTGCTCGCTCATCACTGAATCATGATGATGTGTTTATCTTGGACACCAAGGAAAAGATTTATCAGTTTAATGGTGCAAATTCAAATATCCAAGAAAGAGCTAAAGCGTTGGCAGTCGTCCAATATTTGAAAGACAAGTTTCATGAAGGGACATGTGACGTTGCTATCGTTGGTAAGTTGTATTTGATGCATTTAGAATTCCTATTTGAAAAATCTTCTTTTTTTTACTTTTTCTTCAGTACACAAGTTAAGGTACTAATGCATGTATAATAATTTGCTTGCATAACAGATGATGGGAAATTAGATACAGAATCAGATTCTGGCGAGTTCTGGGTCCTCTTTGGGGGCTTTGCTCCAATCGCAAGGAAAGTTGCTAGTGAGGATGACATTATTCCGGAGACAACTCCGCCTAAGCTTTATAGGTAGGTACTTTATCTTCCTTTTGATCTGGCTCTGCTCTGTTGGCTATCAGTTGATTTCTACTCTTAACACTGATGTAAACGCCACCCTGATGGCATGATAGATGTTTCTCTTGCAATATTACTTATTTTAGGCTTTATTTTAAGAAGCTGATTTATTGTTTCCCTTTGTTTAGAGTATCGCTGATGGTGGTCAGGTAGAATCTATTGATGGCAACTTATCCAAATCTATGCTGGAAAACAATAAATGCTACCCTTTGTTTATTTTTCATCCAAACTCATTGAGCTCATGTAATAGGTTTGGTTCATTGATGGTAAGTCCAAGATTCCTCTATCCAAAGATGATGTTGGAAAATTCTATTCTGGGGACTGCTATTTGGTCCTTTACGCCTACCATTCTGGTGAAAGGAAAGAAGACTACTTCTTGTGCTGTTGGTTTGGAAAGAATAGCATTCAGGTAACTATGGCAAATGGTACATCTTTGGTGATCATGTTATTATAAACAAATGTCTCTGTTTTAGTTGGCTTACATTAGTATTTTAGCTCCTTAGTTAATAATTGCGAAGGGGATATTAAGACATTTGACGTTTTGATTAAGCCGACATGTTTTGGCTTCTTCCTAATGTGATTTTATCTTCTGTTTGGATATCGACTTCAAGGAACAAGATGTTACGAAATTGATATTTGCAGTTTTGCTCTTTAGTTATTAGGGGCTGCTGTTAGTATTGTCATTTACTTATGAGCTATGTTCTCTCGATTTTGGAATAGTTCCCAAAGTTCTATGTATATTTTAGAAGATCCTCGACTTCTGGCATCTGAATTTTGTTTTCTCCCAAGTTTAGGAGGATCAAGAGACGGCAGTCCGTCTGGCGAGCACAATGACAAATTCGTTGAAGGGAAGACCAGTGCAGGTACCATATGATTTTGTTATACGTAACTATATGTAAGCAGTGGCTACTAGCACTTAAATATTGTTGAATAACTTGATTTTCTTGCAGGCCCGTATATATGAGGGTAAAGAGCCTCCACAATTTGTTGCGCTTTTTCAACATATGGTGATCCTTAAGGTATTTCTTTTGATTGTCAATGCAATTTGATTGTTGCTGCAAGGCAAATAGACAATGTACTGGTAATTGATGTGGTTACATTTAACTTTTAGGGTGGTTTGAGCTCTGGTTACAAAAATAGTGTGACAGAGAAAGGTTCAACAGACGAAACGTACATGCCGGAATCAATTGCACTTATTCAAGTGTCTGGAACTGGAGTTCACAATAACAAGGCATTACAAGTTGAACCGGTACGCGTCTACCTTATTTTATATCTTGCTAAAACTTCTACACTGCAAACCTTGCCTATCTCTTCGTGAAATATTCAATTTTAATAAGGATGCCTGGTGGCTTTTCAGTTTTGTGTTGAAAACACATGTTGCTCTGGTTTGACTATTATGTCGCATATTGTCTGACATTTGTGTTTCTGCAGGTGGCAACTTCTTTGAACTCTTACGATTGCTTCCTTCTACAATCTGGTACTTCAATGTTCCTATGGCATGGAAAGGAAAGTACGCATGAGCAGCAAGAACTGGCGGCTAAAGTTACTGAATTCTTAAAGGTAGTTTCGAATTGTATTGTCTTTCATTTTAGTTTAGCTGAGACGGTCTCAAGTATATGATTTACACAAACTTTATATGAAGCTTAGGAAACAATGCATCTTCATATAACAGTTTTTTGATTGGTAAGTCTAATTATCTTTTATTCCTGCCAAGTCAGCCTGGGATTACTATCAAGCACGCTAAGGAAGGAACGGAAAGCTCATCCTTTTGGTTTGCACTTGGGGGAAAGCAGAACTTCACCAGCAAGAAGGTTTCCCCTGAGACTGTCAGGGATCCTCACCTGTTCTCCTTTTCATTCAACAGAGGTAATTTAGGCCAATCATCAATTATTAGGGTCTAAGAATCTTCAATAGGGTCATATTCATTCTTAATCTTATCTATGGCACTGTTATCTGATAAAGTGGACATTGTTCGATATTTTTACTTGTTGATAAACTTTGCATATTCTAACTTTGTCTTCTTCTTCTCAATGTGTGAACATGGATCCTCAGGAAAATTCCAGGTGAGAATTTAGGAACATATATCCAACGTTTTTTTTCCTATCAAGACGCGTGCATGTTTTATCATTGTTTTTAGGCCTGGGCGTTCGGATATCCATTCGGGGTTCAGTTCGGTTTTTTCGGATTTTGGTTCTATTTTGTAACACTTTCTAGATCCCATTCTAGTAAATTTACAAGTTCGGTTCGGGTTCGGATATAACACATCGGTTTCGGTTCGGATAATACCTGAAGTAATCATATATCATTCGGATTCGGGTTATATCAGATCGGTTCGGATATACCCTAAGTAAAATCTAAAATTCAATAGAAAAACATAAAAATATATATACTTACTTATATATAATGGAGTATTTAAGATATTTTTTTAAAAAAAATAGATACTTATTGTTAGATATCATGTTGAAATAAATATGAAATTGAATATTTGAAGTACATATTTATGTTTTAGATATTTATATTATACTAGGTGTTTTGCCCGCACATGCGGGCATAAATTTCTTATAAATACTTATTAGTTTATGTCTTATTAATCTAAAACCAGCATAATAAATTATTATTTATGTTTTTAAATAGTTAAATCAAACATCAAAATATTTATGTATGTCAAATATTTTTAATCAAAATATATACTTATTATTGTGTTAAACATTTTTAAAACACTCATATCTTAGAGATAGTTTAGAGAATATATTTATATTTTTTTGTTGACTAATATTTAATAATAAATTATTTTGTATCTTAATTTTTTTTTTAACTTTTATGATAAAAATATTGTTTTCAGATAGGCACAAAAAAAATATATATAGAACAATTATCTTTTTTTGATAATTCTAAAATACTATTTTGTAATCAATTATTTAATATAGCATATAACATATAAACTTTATATCATTAAAATAAATTAATGAATAGTTAGAAACTAATAATAATTTAATAACCTATCTAAAAGTCTAAAACCTAATAAAATATGACAAATAAGAAAAGCTAATATAACATATAAATTTAATATTAATAAAATAAATTCATTTTTATTTATATAGAATATTCATCAAGGCTATTATTTTAAATTAATGATTTAGTGACTCAGCTCTTTGTTCGGATATTTTTCGGGTTACATAAATATCCGAACAAACCGATCGGAATTTCCAGGAAAATTTCCTTGCACCTGCATTACATATTTATGTTGCAATTTCCACTTCTTTCTCACTAAATTTAGCTTTGGGATCTGTAATGCAGGTACAAGGAAATTCCTTCCAGAAGAAGGCAGCATCATTACTTGGTACACACCACGTTGTGCAGGTAAACAAACATGCTTGCTGGGGAAAGTAGGAGATACCACATCCCTGTGTTTTATGTCTAATAGTGGCAGATAAGAACGAACAGATGTGTATTGAAATTGATGCCTTGCTTTCCTAAGTTAATTATATTACATTCCTAAAACGTTGGTGGTATGTAATTTACCTTCCCGCTGCAGGACCAATCTAGCGGTGGAAACCAAGGACCAAGGCAAAGGGCTGCTGCTCTGGCTGCCTTGACTTCCGCATTTAACTCTCCTTCTGGAAAGACAAGCTCTCCGGTAAATAGTCTAAGCTCAAATTTTGATTGTTTCGACTAGACTCTTTCTGAATCATCATCTATAAATCATGTGACTTTTTCTTGAAGAAAAATTGCTTTGGATCTCATTTTCCACTGTCATCGGTATTTTAAATCTGTGCAAACCTTAAGCTTGCCACCAGATCAAATCCCCAGTCATATCATATTAGAGGTTAAGAATGTAAACCATATTGAAAATTGACATTTTTCTGTTCTGCTTATCATTAACTTGATGACTGAACATGTAGAACTCGGTCAGCATCTTTGTTTCCTAGATTAAAATTGCGTAGCTATGTATCTTTTGAGTTTTCATTTTCCTTTTTTTTTTGTTTATTCGAATAAAACTTTGTACAAAGTAGAGCGCAATTAGTTGTTTATATTCTATTTTGTCCTTGTAACTGTGGTATGTTTAGCGAATCACAGCTACTAGTGTTCTATCTCCTCGAACAGTTGACTGAGACTATCATTGCCTTTTAACTGCAGAACCGGGACAGATCAAATGGAAATCAAGGTGGTGCAAGACAGAGGGCTGAAGCGTTAGCCGCATTATCATCCGCGTTCAACTCTTCACCATCATCAAATTCACCTCCACAAAGACCAGGATTGACAACTCGATCGTCACAAAGAGCAGCAGCACTGGCTGCTCTCTCGCAAGTTCTCACTAATGAGAAGAAGAAATCATCTGATACCAGCCCTTCCGGTAAGTTGTTGATCTATCCCATATGAGTTAAAAGATTAAAACATATGTAGATTGTTTGTTTATTCGTTTTTTTGTTTTGTCCTTGGTTTTAAATACGCTGATAACACTGTTTGTGTGGTTACAGCTGAAGCTGAAGATGAGAAACCCTTCTCAGAAGAATCTGCTGAAGCTAAGGAAGAAGAGGAAGTTTCACCTGCAGCAGACGTGATTGCTGAGGAAGCAGGAACAACTGGAGCAACTTTCACCTACCAACAGCTACAAGCCAAATCTGACAAACCAGTGAAAGGAATTGACTTCAAACGCAGAGAGGTGAATCATTTTAGCCAACATTATCCTCTCTTCTTTTTTGAGCATAAATTGTCGGGTATCTTATCACTCTCAAACGGATCTATCAGGCTTACTTGTCCGAGGAAGAGTTCAAGACTGTATTTGGGATGGAGAAAGAAGCATTCTACAAATTGCCTAGGTGGAAGCAAGATTTGCTGAAGAAGAAATTCAACTTGTTCTGAGATATCTCCAGATTAAGTTCAGATAATTGAGAACGAAGGCAATATTTGTCATTGTATTACATGTTATGTAGTGACCTCAAATGCTGCAGCTTTGAAGACAACGACCAGTTCGTTTTGTTTTTGTTTTTATTTTGTTTCTTCCTTTCTTATTGTTTTGGTTTACTTGGGAGTTTCTTCGTATTGTTTTGGTTTTTCAGAAAGAAAAATATGCTCTTCATGGGTGGCTTTGGGTTTGATTCTTCATATTCTCATCACAGTGATGTGTTATTGTAATCATTGATTGCTGTGCTTTCGCATTTTTTGTTGGTCAACAGTTGTGTGGTGGTGGTTAGTAAATTCTTTGATTTGAATTTCACATTTATTTGATTATTAAAGAACACTTGTCTACTTGTACACTCATGAGTACACTTGAATGCATATCAGTGTTCAATGATTTTTCATCGATGTAGTAGTTTGCTTGCAATGCTGTTATAGTTATGGTAGTTTATAAAATGTGTATACCTATCAAAACTTAGAGAAGCCCTATTAATGTGTTAGACTGTTAAATTTAAATGGAGCTCTCTTTCAAAATCATAATGCAACCAGAAAATAAAGTGATCTACAGAGCAAACAACCACATTATATTGCCTGACCTGGTCTCCACCAAATTGGTACTATATTTCTCTTTTCTTTTTTTTTGTTTACAGCAACAAATCAAGGAAACAAATTAGTTGGGAATCATAATGATTACGTCAAAATTGCATCATTCTCCAACGTGATAATGATGATCCAATCCAACACACAAGATTTGTTGACTCAAACAAACGTAGAAGAGCCACTATTAAATCTTCTCTTGGTTTACAAAAATGGTTGTCACCGACACAATCTACGTACGTTTCTACTTTTGCTTTTTTTCTTTCTGCATATATACAAGCTGCATTTAGACAAAAGAAAGTATTCGAATGGACGACGACATTTTGAGTTATACAGATCAGCAGCCATATAGTCTTGCACGAACTCTCTGTCCACACTAGAAGGTCCACTTGGAAAAGACTTATTGACACGAGTATGAAAGAAAGAGTGTCGGTTCCCATTTGTCCGACTTACTCTTTCTATGATGAATTAAACTAATTTTGTTAACGACGATACTTGTAAGAATGTACTAATAGCAAGGAAAAAAAACAAACAAGAAACAATGGTTCTTTTTATAAACCAACATAGTGGAAACCTCAAGTTTCTTGCAATCTTTCATAGTTTCATAGAATAAACAAACATTAACAGAAGGCTGTATTAGATTGTACTAGGCAAACGCTCCCAGACACTAATATCGAAGCAAACCTCAGATCTGTATCTTTCGACGCCGGTGAATCATTTTCTCGCCGGCGTCGGGACTGTTCATCGTCTCTCTTCCTCTTCTTAACTTTCAGTTTCTTCTTGCTTACCGTTATGTCATCTGTTCTTGCAACCTCTGTTCAACGTTTGGCGGATTCACTGTCTGTAGAGATCTTCGTGGTCTCAGAGCCTTGGCCTGAGCAAACCGGAACAGTATTTTTCTCCGGGGGCTCCCGGAAAGCCGAATCAATTAGTACCGCGGTTCAGTCCTATGATATCTCTTTCCTCTCTTGTACTCTGCTCCTCAGCAGCCGCATCCTCAGCTCATCCGTACCACTAAAGAGACCAAAGCCTGACGAAATGCTCCGACAATCCCATTGCTCTTCACCGCAACACCTCCTTCTTACCTCTGCTCCCAACGAGATGGCGTCCAGTGTCAGTGGGGTTCCACATTTGATCCGACGACCGGTTCCGAAAGCACAAGGTACGATGAAGTTGTACTTTCCTCTTCACGCTCTCATCATCATCACTCCGTCAGGCGCCTGCCATGATCTTTACTCCAGCGAGAGATCCTGTACTGTCAGAGGCTACATCTCTTATCCGATCGGTCTTGCTGTGCAACCCGTCCACTCCGGTGTGACCAGTTTCAGCTCCGCCGCGTCCTTCATTTCCTCTTCACGTAGTCTCGGCGGCGTACAGTTTGGTGACCCAAACCCTAGCAACTTAACTATCTGGGCCTGGCCCATTAAGGGTTATAAAGAGGTCAGCCCGCTTTTTGCTGCAGAATTTTTAAACCAACAGTTTCAAAGCCCACGTTTATGTGGGGGAGTGTGGCCATTTTAGCCAATTTGCTAATAGTTTTCGATGGATTCATTGAAATTATTACCGGAACTGATATGCATACAACGCCTTATCTCTCTTATACGAAGAGTTCTCATAGTTTCCGTTTACTGGTGGATTCACCGGGACAATCTACATCACCATCATCCTACCTTCGCGAGAGGCGAGCCGTATTACCATGTCCCTCATTTATGAGGAATGTTTTCCTTCCAAACATTAAATGGAGGTGTGTATCTTTATCTATAGCCGTTTTGCTATCTTGTGTACCGGTCCGTTTGGAGCCTGAAGATGCAACGGATGTTGTTTCGACGATATTCCGAGGTGCGGATTGGATCTTAACGTCACAATACAAAGTGACTAAATCTCAAGTCTCTAGCATTGCCCTGAGTCTTGCTCTGACGCATTCGAGCCATGCTTCGAGTTTGCTGTCATTTTATCTTAGAGGTTTCTCTATTTGTAGCTTGTATGCTTTTAGTATTGTTGTTGTTAAAGTTTGGTTAAACTCCTTCCTTAATTGTAGTTCGAATGTTTGATTATTAATGAAAGTTGTGTTTCAAAAAAAAAAAAACAAACATTAACATAACTCTCCATTACTTGAAAGTATTTCTTTTAAGAAATAAAATTTTATTTTCGGCTAACTAATTCATTAAATGTATTTTATGTTTGTCACTTGTTAGTGTGTTGCTCTTAATTGAAGATATAATAAGACGCGACTGCGCAAGCTTTAAAGCTCTACATTAATGTGTAGACTAAAACCCAACTAATCTCTAAGGAGAACAATAAGTCCAACCTCATGTTTTTATGATATCTAAAACATGGTTTCATTTTATTTAGCCTTAGATAAAAAAAATTGGTTAAGTTAATACTTAATAGGCTAATAGCCTAAGGTTGGAAGCCCCACACGCATATGACAAGCAATGTAAGAGTTAGAAAACTTTAAGGATATTTAAATACAAATGTAATGGTTTTGTTTCTTGATCCTTGAATTGTATAAGCTGGATAGTAAAAAGAAAAGAAGAAAAGCAAAAGCCTAGCACGCTTGTTTGGGTATATGGGAAATTCTTGGCTTCTAAATGAAGCCACTGTAGAGTATTGACTATAGGGTTACTTAACTTGATGCTCCTTGAAATGATCCCACCACCTTGTTTTATTTTAATATTTTCTCTTTTGTTTTCTTTCTTTGTTGTTCATATCTTTTCACAACTCCACGCTTTTATTGTGTGGACATACAAAGATATTGACTTCATCTATATCCAACACAATTATTGATATGCAATTATAATAATGCTATCATATTCAATCTAAAATTGTGTGACCCATATAAAAGTTATAATACAAATACTATTTTGTATTACACCATAAAACCAAATATTCAATTGACTCCAATCTAATTGGCCTACAAAATAACCAAATAAATGCTAAACATTCAATTGAGTTTTACACCATAAAACAAAAAAACGTTCAATAATTCAACTAAACGTTTACATTTATTAAACTTGGGTTACATGTTACCATTGTACAATAAGTAACAAACAGACATATGATATATATAAAGTGACTGTAATAAGTGGAGATATAAAGTTCAACCGAATCAAGTGATTAGATGATGACTTTTTTTGTTGTGTTTATGTCACCCTTTGAGGCCTCGATGATAATTGGTAACATTTGAGAGAATCCGATTCCAACGATGAATCTCGTGAATGGACATTATTGTTTGGTTAAAATAATAGTTTCAATAATTGAAGAAAAGAGGTTTTCTATAAAGTTTTTAGTGTTAGACGAACATATCATATTTAAGTGGTGGACAGATTGACTTTAACCAGCTCAAAAGACAACAAATGAACACATGCGACGAATGCCGTTATAGCAATGAAAAAGATATTAATAAGATAAATAAAATGTTATAATTATGAAAACATTTGATATCATCATAGCTGCTCTTTTGTTAAGACATACTTTCCTAGACTGATTAATCGGCGGAGTCATGGGTTATCGATAATCGACTTATAGTGGTATGCCATATAAACTTTTGATTTAAAATTGGTTTTATTATTTTCACTAAGTATATAACGTAGACCACAATCTAAAGGTAATATTTGTTCATACATGCAAATATGCAGTACGAGTAATTAACAAGGGCAGGTAAGGTCTAGGAAAATCATAAGAGATAGGCCAAAAATATATGAATATATCCTCGACAAAAAATATATGAATATATTCTCAATATGTAAAAATGGTGCATTACCGACATTTCTAAACATAAAAAAATACTCCTTATTTTCATGTTTTATATGATTATATCAAGAAGACCAAATCAACAGAACGTGGACATAAATAAACATCCAGGATACAAAATAAAATCTAGGAAAATAACAAATGTCAAATGTGTACAAAAAAACCTATTAAAATACAACGTAACATTTTTTTCTGATTTTTGTTTTGTATTTTTTCACCACCCTTTTTAATTTCCAAAATAATTATAACAAATAACAATTGCTAACAATAACTATACACAGAGGAATCTAACTGAGAGGAGGAACAAATACGTTTCATAATAACCCCCGCCATAACATTACCGCGCTGTATAATATCATGATCCTTAACCGACGAAGCCGCCGAGTTTCTCGTCCTCAACTCAGCGAGCGAACTCGCTTCCGCTATCGACTCACTCGGCCCCACCACTTCGAACCCTTTCGTCATATGAACATTCCCCACGAGTTGACTCAGCACCCCCGATTCCGACACCACCGAGCTCCTCTTCTTCCGCTGCTGCATCGCCGCCCTCGCGATCTCGGTGTGCATCGCGCTCGAGAACCTCCTGATCCCTTTCGCTCCTCCGATCATAACCGCCGGGTTAATAACAATCTCGGACGTTCTCTTGTGTTTGTTAGAGAAGAACAGGACCGACTCGGGGCTCCGGTTACGGATCCGGGCGAACGGATCGCCGAGGAAGAGCGAGGTCTTGGCGTCGACGAGCATCACGTGCTTGAAGCTGCGTCTGACTCGGCCCAGTAGCATCGGGTAACAGGCCCATCTCCTCAGGGATACGGGGACGTGGTCCATGAACCCGGATAGCGAGTTTTCAGGGTCTAACTCGGCCACGTCGAACCCCACGACCGAGCCGTGAGTCGTCATCATCAACTCGGTGTCGTTGTTATTAGTCCGATGAGTCTTCTTCCCCCAGATAGGCTCCGACGTGTCGTTCTTGGACTGGTTTTTAATAAACCGGGAGAGATTGAATCCCCAAACCGAGTCGGTTTGATTCGAGTTCCGGTACGCGTCGACGAGTTTTAAGAACGAGTGGTTCTCTTCTCGGATCAATCCGTCGAACCTCTTGGCATAATCGAAGAGCAAAACGACGTCGGATCGGGAAGTGACTCCGGAGCGGTGGAGGAGCCGCACGAAGAGGCGGAGATCTTCCTCCGCCGCATCGGAAGCGACGTGAGCGACGATCAGGTCGTGCATGCTCCTGGTTCCTCTGAGAAACAGAGTGCCCATCCCCTGGAGAGCATAGCGGTTGTTGATAACACCTCGACTACTTCTGGTGACGTCGCGAGTGAGGAGGAAGCGACGGTGAGAAACGGCGGAGGAAGGTTCGAAGGTGGAGAGAGTGAAGAGGAAGAGGGTGAGGAGAAGGAGGAGGATGCAGATTGAGATTGTGGATTGGGCTTTGGAGAGGAGGAGGCGGGAAGATCTGGTGCGGAAGAGTGTTGTCGTCGGAGATGATGAAGAAGAAGAAGAAGGAGAGACGTCGCTGTGGTCAGGGAAGAAGACTAAGAGAAAGCCCATTCCTCTTCCGCTATTGTTCTTCGTCTCTTTGGATGATGATATCAAACCCATTCTCTCTCTCTCTCTCTATAGAGGAGCTTCGTCTCTGGTTAGTGGTGACGAGAGGCTGAGAGAGTGAGAAGAGCTTTCTTTTTTATTTGGCTTTCTTCTCGAATTCGCCTTTTAATATTTTTGCATCAAAATTTGTTTTTTTTGTTTATTATTAATTGTTCCCGGGTCGGGTCAGATACTTGTTTTTGGAAACAAACAAAAATGTGGGGGAGACTGTTAATTCGAATTTTAATCAATTTAATAGCATTTGTATAAGAAATAATTTGAGAGTAATTAGATGTCTATAGTTTGTATGTAGCCTTTTTTATCAGCTATCATGTTCCATGTTCGGAATCGCGCTAGGCGTGAGTCGGGCGGTCGGTATGGGTCTAGCGAGTTGTAGAAAAATCGGGAATTAATCGCTGATTAATCAGGCATTAATTTTTAATAGTTATTTAATTTTCAGATAAATTATTTATATGAATGAATGAGTTTCATAAACAACAACGATATTTACTATGGTAGAGTGGTTTATGAGCACTAATATATGCAACGGGTCACGGGTTTGACCCAATTAATGCGTGTTTTGTGTCTTTTTTTTGTTTTTTTATTAATGGCATTTTTGTAATTTCGATCATCTTCTTCCTTATATTTTTTAGGGTTTTGCAAACTCAATCTCAGAACCGCCATACCTATGTTTCTCGGATTTTGTCAATTTCTTTTGAGTTTTTCATGATGATTATGCTTAAAACTCTTAGATCTAACATGTAGCACTCGATTTTGAGTATAAAACCTCAAAAACGTGATTTTTTTTATGCCTCCGAGTTATTGGCCGAATATGATGAAATCGATTCGCTCACCCTGCGCCCAGCGTTTCTCCGCCGTGTAATCGGCCGGTGCGGCCGCGTTTTAGAACCTGGATCATGTTCATGAATAATGAGAGAGAGGTCCTTAGTTAATTGTATCGAGCCTATAAAAACAAAGTAGCTTGTAATTAGGCTATGTATTATCGTGTTATTATTAATAAACCAATTTTGACTAACACGGGGGTGCGCCTAATTTTCCTTTTTTAAAAAAAGTTTGACGGTTCACTCACTACATGTGAAACCATTCAAAATTTCAGGCATGTGTAAATAACTAATTTGACCATTACATTGCGTGCCGATTTTATAGGGAGTGTTTGAAGTAATTTGTCATTTATGGAATGTCATCTTACAACGGGATTGTCCTTAATTTCGTGTAGTTATTTAGCTTAAGAAATAAACTTGGTAATCCAAACTAAACTAGTTATTAGTCATCCTTTTAAGAGCCAAAAATGGCAACATGCAAGAGGAAGAAAAAATAAATGACAGATACGTGTGGGAATACAGTTAGGAAAACTCTACAGTTAGTACTCCAGTCTTAGGCCCAGTTCATTAAATCTGCCTCCTTGATTACAGCTAGGATCCGTGATCAAACGGTGGAGACATGAGTAGGGTCGTAAATGAATGAGTGAAATAAAAATCAAAAACTGGGTCTTAGAGCAACTCCAATGGTGTTACCCACCATTGGAGTCCTTAACAATATAAAACTATTTTTTTTTTGTTTTTATACTTTTTGAATAGTGAAGGATTCTATTCTAAATTTTGTATCCAATGGTATTACCCATTATGAATCCTTAACAATAAAAAGAGAAAATGTGTCATATATTATAAATGCTATCAAAAGAGTTCGACCATAAGTTGATGAAACTTGCTCACAGTTTCATCAGAAGAGCCAACACTTGTGTTTCTTGAAAGCTTTGTGTCTTGAGGCATCATTAGATAATCAACCCAGTGATGTGGACTTCCAGTGCACATGAACTCATCCACAATCCGTGACAAGGTTTCTTGTAGAACTCTTGTGGTGATTACATCCTTTAACTGCATTCTGCAATTAAAACACACACACACAAACGTGTTTTTCATTGTCCCAATAATAGATAAATATAAACAATCTAGATACAGATTTGAAACATACCCTTTAAGAACTTCACTGACAGCACTTGGCATATTTGTAATCAAACTCGGCATTGCATTGGTCACAAGAAAATCAGCACTTGATAAGAACTTCTGTTCATCATCTCTATCAATGAGATCTAACTCTTCCTGAGAAAAGATCACAGAACAAGGGGCAGACAAGAACTATATCAAAGACTAATCAGCGTACAAACAATTTTAGTTCTTTTCAGTATAGAAAACAAGAAAGCTGATTCCAAAATATTAATCCAAAAATTTCATTTGCATAGTCATTACCATAACTAGACAGAGCTACTAGAAAGACAACCCAACAGGTTGTACTAGTTGGGGATGAGACGAGTAGAGCATACTGAATGCTGCTTAGAATCAAATGAGAACAGGAAAGAACGTGTGCAGTGTCGATTAACAAGTAGAGAATAGGGGAACACATACCAATCTTACAAGTATCAGGGGCATATAATCTGTCTTCACTCTCTCTCTCTCTACTGCAAGGTAGACAACAATCTCAATCAAGCCAAACAATAGAAACACAAGTAATTAATAACATCTCTGACATCAACATTCTGATACGCCAAAGCTTGATCTTTTCATCTAACCAGCCTGAGCTTTATCAGTGATTGGTCCATGTGGTAAGAAAGCCTTCCTTCTGCAACCGAAGATGAGATGAAAGCACAAGATATGTCGCAACATCATTCTGCTCACCTCTACAACTCCAGAGAGTTAGTTACATCAACAGATTAGTACTCACTAAAACTCCCAATTGAAAAAAGGAACAAAAATAAAAAGAAAGATAGAACCTTGTATCAGAGCTAGGATTGAGCTCAGCTTCACTTGGAAGAAACTGAAACCAAGAAACATTATGTAGACCCCCCTGTGGAAGCAGTAGTAGTACAAGGTTATCAAAATCAATTCTTTTCTCCCAAAAGTGAATGGCTTTAGTATGAAGAAGAAGAGGTTTAGAATCAAAGAGAAGACTTACAATTGTGAAAACATTGGTCCACATCGTTTTCTCCCACTCAAACAAACTCACTACTTTGATGAATCGTGAAGACACTATGAAGCTCGGAATCACGAGGGAAGCACGATTCCAATCATAAAGGCGGAAGAGAGGAGAATTTAATCACATAATCACGATTCTGACGATAATCACATAATCAAGAAGCTTATCAATCTAATTCTGCAGATGGCGGAAGAGAGGAGAATCTTTGGAGCCTGAGGAAATTGATGGACGATGGAGAAGAAGAAGAAGACCAATCACAAGTTGCCAGCGCATTAAGGATCAGGTCCATAAAAGACTTAATTAAGGACTGATCCTTAACTTGTGAATTTTTTTTATTATTATTTTAATCTTAAATGCACAAGGATTTGTGCTAAGGATTGGATTAAATCCCCCATTGCGGGTGGTCTTATATTATTCAAATGGGGGATTTGACAATATTTGTGTGGGAGTCTGTGAGAACAAGTGTGCGTAGGTGTTGAATGCTGACGATGGTGCATCTCATTGGAAGCTTCTGATGAACCTCCTGCACACGTGGCGGTGTCTCCTT
Organism: Raphanus sativus; assembly: GCF_000801105.2. Classification (NCBI taxonomy): domain Eukaryota; kingdom Viridiplantae; phylum Streptophyta; class Magnoliopsida; order Brassicales; family Brassicaceae; genus Raphanus; species Raphanus sativus. The sequence goes on along the minus strand of NC_079515.1, from coordinate 26,158,567 downwards.
CCACTACTGCAGATTTCCCGTTCTAGCCTTCTAGGTAGTGCTGAAATACTGTTCCATTATTTCGTTTAATTAATCGTAATTCATTCCACATTAAATACCAATACCAATACAAAGTAATTTTTCCTTTTTTTTTCTTTGAAAAAATAATTTTTCCTTATTTAAAAGAAAGATATTTTATTTTATTTTTGTATTTGAAAGATTAATGTTTAAATCTCAACTAATGCATTTAGTTTAAGTAAAAATATAAATTAAATCTAAAAATATGAATGGTAAAAAAAAACCAAAATTAATATATAAAATAAGTATTTAGTTTTATTAATACATGTAAAATATTAAAATATTAATTAAACTATATATACTAAAAGGCTAAAACTATTAATTAATGTATTCATATTAAGCCCTTTCTAAAAAAAAGAGTATTCATATAGTAACATTTTTCAAAAAGTGTCCAATAAAAATTTGGTCGATCGCGACTTTGTAGTACTTACTGACGGAAATAAAGCAGCTTGTACCTTTTGCCGCCTGTCAAACCCCTATGGTGATTTTCTTGTTTCTCTAGAAATATATAAAAAAAGGACTCTCAATAAATTTTATTTATTGTTGCATGGGTCTGAGCAGCCTGTCCAGTTTCTGTTTCTAAACCATGCTCGAACCGTCGGCGATTCCTGGAATTGTCGGTGGCCTTTGCACATTTTTGAACTTAAACCTATGTTAAGAGCCCAAAATTTTCATAAAAAGAATAAGAAAACACATTGTAAGTTTGTAACCCATTACATAATTGCCTCAGATATATTGGGCTGGGCTTTGTATTTTATTCGAGCTTATGAGACGGGTTGGGTTATTGTGCACGTAGCATATTTACACAGTAGTTGTGCAGCTCAGATTAGCTTAATGACCACATTCATAAGACTTGATTCACGTTTTGAATTGTTCTTCTACTGTTTCATTTTCATCTTGGATTCGAGATGTTGATGTGTTCTGTTTCATGACGTCACCGAAATCTGTGAGTACATTATGTACTGTACATAGTCTGGAAATGAAATTTCATCAACTAATGTGTGCATCGTTGGGAACTTAAGTAAGAAAAAGCTAATGTTATCTTGATTATTCAAATCCTTCTTGATTTAAAGGAAAAAAATGGTTCACTTAAACACATAAAATCAATTTCTACTTGAGAAACAAGGAGAATACACATTTAAAACCTCTACTTAAACACCATACTTAGGAGACTAACAAATTGATATTTAATCAATCAGAAGCAACTTGACTTCCAGAGTTATAGCCACAGGGCGATTCAATCTTCGGCTTCTTTCTCTTTGTACAATACCCCGATGACGACAACCTAGAGAAAACCAAAACACACAAGTTTTTTTATATAATTCTCAACAGAAACAGAGAAAGCTTGAAAGACAAGGTAGGGTTTATGTTTGCAGCTTTACCCCAGCTGCAAGGAAGTGTCGGAATGGAGGTCATTCTCGTCGTCATCATCTGATGAAGAGCTCTCGGGCTCCGCTTGTGGGCTAGAAAACTGAGGTATTTCACTCAGCCCTTTTGGTCCTGATGAACCTCTCCCCAACATCTCTACCTGAGGGTGAAATTAAATTTGAAACTTGGTGAAGAGACCAGACCGAGCTTTAATGTAAAGGGCTTGCTAGAATCTTTCTTTACCTGTTTGCGCAAGATTTGGTTCTCTTCCAATGCTCTTCTTTCCTGAAAAAAATATGGTGAGAACTGTAACATTGTGTGAAAGAAAAAAACGCTGATACAATAATGAGGAGCCTTGTTGTTACCTTTAACCGGGATCTTTCCACCTGGTTGAGCAAGATTTGAGTCTGAATCAGAACAGAACATTGTAAGTCAGAGATGATTCAAAGATAGATTTCAATCTTTTGGAATATAAATTGTTGTCTTCACCTTTTGATCCTTGACACTATGCAAGCTATCATTCAACTGGTTTTCAAGAGAGATAAGATCCGAGAAACTCATACCCTCAAGCTCCTTACCCTTCAGCCTCCTACCAAAATATAAAAACGATGAATCAACCGGAGACTTCATACAAGACGCAAGTTTTATTTTGTCTAGGGAGAGAGAGACATACTGAATTGCAAGCTGTAATCTCTCAAGTTCGTTCTTCATAGCATCATCTTTACGCAACTGCAACAACAAAACCAAAAAAGGGATGCAATTACACAAAAAAATGTGTGGTGGAGACTCTGCTTATGGATACATACCACAACAGCACCGTTCTCTTGCGAAGAACAGAGTAGAAGTTGTTGTTGTTCTTCTTCTTTTGGTTTATGATCGGCGGACGCAGCAGTGTGTCCATATCTTGAAAGGGTTTGTTCCATGCTTTTAACACATTTCAAACAATACAAGTCTCCATTAAACACACACCGCTTCCGAGACAAATCGACTCTTCTATTCTATGGTCTTACTAATTATCACATAACTACCAAACTTAGATCCCAAACAAACTACCAAGCGTTTGTTTCATCAAATAACTCACAACTATCAAATGTAACAAAGAGACACAATCTCGAGTCCTTAACCACAAAACCCATCACAAATACTTCACAACCAACCCTAAGATTTAGCCAGAAAATGCATTTCAACCACCACAAACAACACTTTACTCTGTTTTCAAACGCTATAAGAGCACATAAAGGTTATATCTTTTTTTAATCTCTTCCAAATCTCATGAAAAACAAAAAAGAATCATTTTTTTTACCAGCCACTGGAGAAATCGTAAACCTTGCCGGTGCTGGAGAAGATGATAAGAGCAACCTCAGCGTCGCAGAGGATAGAAAGCTCTTTGGCCTTCTTCATCAACCCGTTACGTCTTTTGGAGAAAGTGACTTGACGACTGTTCACATTCTCAATCTTCTTAATCTCAATCCTTCCTCTTCCCATCGTCTTCTTATTCTTCTCTGAACAACAACCAATCAATCTACGCTCTGTACAGAATCTAAAACAGAGTTAAGTCTTTGTGTATATAAAGATAGAGATTTTGTATATATATATATATATATATATAGGAATGAGTTTTTCTTTAGGAATTTGATTCAATATGACAATAGGGAAAGGAGGCTAAGGAAGGAAAAGTATACCAAAATTAGGGTATTTCATAAAAAGATGGAGTTACTATAAGTAGCAATTTTCCATATTTGGTTTGCTTTGCTAATTTGCTTTGCTTCGTCCTCTGTTTTCTTCTTTTGTAACTTTCTTCCCTCTTTTATAAACGCCTTGTTTGGTTTGGCTTCTTCTTTTTCTATTATTCTTGCTATATATATTACAAGTATAATATCTAGGGTTTTCTTTCCTGCTATGCTCTAGTTCATGCTTTTATGACGGTTCTTAATAAACTCAATCTATTTAGAAATTAAAAAGTTATTTTAGTTTATAAGTAAATGTAATTTCTGTCTAGTAAAGATAATAAATATTAGAGAAAATATTTGGTCAATCCCCTGTTTTTTAATTATTTTTTTGACAACGTGAATCATTCATATTCTATAGATCACATAGTGTTTATCTTTGGATATTTCGTATATATAATAAGTTAATCAGTTATCCTTTTCTAATTTAAAGATGATAAATACGAAATTAATTACAGTATTTTAGTTTTTAATATATCAAGATTTTGTGACTGATACAGCTGCTAAATGTGGCATTGATTGAAGCAGGATACGATAAGAAAAGCAAAAGCTGAAGCTTTAACGTTTCTGTAGATAGTAAAACCACAGAGAGAAGATTACGTTCTCCCTAAACTGAATTTGTTATATTTAAAAGAAAAGAAGATTTTTCCTTTCTAAAAGAATTTTCTACTGCACCCGAAAATATATAGAGAATAAGATTTGTTATATTCCAGAATTATCAGAAAATTATCAGAACATTGGGAAAATACTAATATTGGCATGCAGTAAATCCGATCGCTAATTGGATGGTTGACATTTTTGTAAACAAATAATTTGAAAGGAAATATATCTTTACATATCTGGAAATATTTGAGTAATTTTTTAATACAGCTCAACACTTTTATTTTCAGAGTAAATGATAGCTCAAGATATGTGTTTAAATATATACCTTTAAATCATTAATGCTGGTCTTTTCTTTTTTGGGGTCAATATCATTTCTTATTCCTTTCTTTTAACACCCATCATTTCTTATTCACATGTGAACTTTCTAGGCTTCTAGCTTGGCCTGAACAATTTAAACCGGTCTAAACTATGCTAAAAATTGAAATTTTAATAAATAAAATAAAAGTCTTGCATACCACTCCAAAATGGTGACATTACAAAATTGATGGTACAAACACCAATTTCCATGCTCTTTCCCCCATGTGTGTATAACCAAAATAAAATGGAAAAGTACTCTCTTTTTTTTTTGAGAAAGGACATAAAAAAATACTTTATTTTCCTTTGAATTTTGTAAAACTCTTTTGGTAACCTGCCAAAAACAGAACCAACCACTTGTCGTCATTTTATGCAATTTCTTTAACTTTCGTATATGTAAAACTAGTTTAAATCAAATATATTTTCAGAAAATAATAAAATGTGATGATAATCACAAAAGATACATAAGACGAAAATAGCATATTCTTTTTGTAGATATGGTCTATATCTTTTGAAAACAGTAACAAAAATTATCGCTGTAAATCCGACTTTTACTTGTCCCGCGAATCTCGCTAATTTAGTTTGTACAAAAAACAATTTGTACACAAGGTCAAAAAGTTCTAACGACGTAAAGTGCTATTGGTATGTCTGGGTCTAAGAACAACGCACGTTTGGGCCTTTAGGCCCATTACAATTTTGACGTGCTATTGGACTCATGTGTCATTGAGAAAATGACATATTTCAGTCTGAACTTTACTTTCCTTTCGGAAACTTTCCAACAGTGTGGATTTCATATTAAACTAAACAAAATTTTTAAAATATTATACACTTTAGATATTGTGTGTTTCTTTTCTCAAACTTTAGTTTTGATTGATAGCGCATTAGCATCTCCCTATATATTAAAAGAGAAGTCACTTTAGTGATTTCTGCTTACGTGGCGATCATACAAGACACTCTCGGATTAATTCTTATAATCTTATTGGTCGATTTTTTTGTATTTTCTTTTTGAATTATTTTTTTCCATCGGCCAAACCTTTCCAAAAACACATACCATGTAATTAATATAGATATATACGTTTTTAACTAATCAATATATATTTCAAAGGTACTATTATGGTAACTTAATAATGACATATTTATGTGACAATGCAAATTTATAGTAATGGTAATTCGATATATATGGTAACTCGATATATCGTGTCTTATGGTTACTCGATATATATTTCAATTTTCTATTATGGTAACTTAATAATGACATATTTATGTGACAATATTAGAGTATTAGTAATTTAAAATAATTTAAATTGTCTCAGAAACTATAATTTATGAGAAAAGAAATTAGAAGAAACCATAATATGTTATTATTTACCGATCACGAGATCATAATTATTAGAGTAAAAAAAATGTTGGACAAATCTAATGAATTCATAATATGTGTAAAAAATGAAACATTATAATTACTATAATTCCGGAGATGAAATTACAATGTGTGAGAGGAAATTAAATCACCGTTATAAATGAAATCATGTTAATTATTAATAATTGATTAGCAAAAAAAGGTTATTGAAGTCCTAATGAAATTATAATGTGTGAGAGGAAAAATATTTGGTAAGTTTGCATAACATTTATGTAAAAAACCTTTTCAACCGATTTAGTTTCCAAAAGATTTGTTTCGACAACGATGGTAACCGATTTAGTTTTGTGAATCGACACAACCCTTGGAGAGTCTTCCCTTTCCATTATAAATAAGACCAATACGCATCTCATTTCATCCCACCTTTCTCATTACAATTTCTAAACTCTCTTCTAAAACATTTTCGTATCTTCAAAATCCGGTTAGTAATTTTTTTGCCTCGATTTAGGGTAATTATTAGAGTAAAAAAAATGTTGGACAAATCTAATGAATTCATAATATGTGTAAAAAATGAAACATTATAATTACTATAATTCCGGAGATGAAATTACAATGTGTGAGAGGAAATTAAATCACCGTTATAAATGAAATCATGTTAATTATTAATAATTGATTAGCAAAAAAAGGTTATTGAAGTCCTAATGAAATTATAATGTGTGAGAGGAAAAATATTTGGTAAGTTTGCATAACATTTATGTAAAAAACCTTTTCAACCGATTTAGTTTCCAAAAGATTTGTTTCGACAACGATGGTAACCGATTTAGTTTTGTGAATCGACACAACCCTTGGAGAGTCTTCCCTTTCCATTATAAATAAGACCAATACGCATCTCATTTCATCCCACCTTTCTCATTACAATTTCTAAACTCTCTTCTAAAACATTTTCGTATCTTCAAAATCCGGTTAGTAATTTTTTTGCCTCGATTTAGGGTAGTAAATCATCACGAGTGTACTTAGTTACATTTTTGTCTATTCAATTTCTGTTGATTGTAATCTATATACTCTCTTCTTTTTGGTCTCTTAAAATCATGAAGATAACGAATCGTGATGTTTGGCAAATTGTAATGATTTGTTTTCATTAGTAACTATTCTTCATGCAACGGATTTAGTGAAATAGTCATTGTGGAAAACTTTATTATGTATAGAAATTCGTGGTTTATTGTGTTATTTGGATACTAACCAAATAAGAGATCATTGCATGCAGACGAAGATCTCACCATGGAAAACTTTGTAAGCGACCTCAAACTCAAGTCGCTCATGGCTGAAGACTATGGGACCGCCGTAGAAGAGGTATTCGACAAATGTGTGGAGGATATGACAAACCATTTCCGGGCCAAACTGATGATGCTCAAAAAACAACAGGATGCCGAGTACAAGAAATTTCAAGAGGAGCTTGAGGTGTCGCGCATACAAGGCAAACTGGAACTCATTAACGATCTCTTCAACAATGATGCATTGAAGGAAGAGAAAGAGAAGTTGGAGTCGGATCTCATGCTAGCCCAGGCGAAGGCAAGTGATGTTTATGTACCGAAGATCGATTGGTTTGTCCTCAACGAGCCACAGATGTTTCTTCCATGAGCCATCTCTTCAATAATAATATGTTTAATGTTTTTTTGTGTTTTGGTTATGTTTTTATGAAGACATTATCTCGTTTTCTAATCTTGGTTAATTGTTACACTATAAACTTATTATTATATAAGTAATCAAGTTCTCATTTGCATATCCCATTCTCGGTTTCTTATTACTTTCACAAATCTAATGAATTCATAATATGTGTAAAAAATGAAACATTATAATTACTATAATTCCGGAGATGAAATTACAATGTGTGAGAGGAAATTAAATCACCGTTATAAATGAAATCATGTTAATTATTAATAATTGATTAGCAAAAAAAGGTTATTGAAGTCCTAATGAAATTATAATGTGTGAGAGGAAAAATATTTGGTAAGTTTGCATAACATTTATGTAAAAAACCTTTTCAACCGATTTAGTTTCCAAAAGATTTGTTTCGACAACGATGGTAACCGATTTAGTTTTGTGAATCGACACAACCCTTGGAGAGTCTTCCCTTTCCATTATAAATAAGACCAATACGCATCTCATTTCATCCCACCTTTCTCATTACAATTTCTAAACTCTCTTCTAAAACATTTTCGTATCTTCAAAATCCGGTTAGTAATTTTTTTGCCTCGATTTAGGGTAGTAAATCATCACGAGTGTACTTAGTTACATTTTTGTCTATTCAATTTCTGTTGATTGTAATCTATATACTCTCTTCTTTTTGGTCTCTTAAAATCATGAAGATAACGAATCGTGATGTTTGGCAAATTGTAATGATTTGTTTTCATTAGTAACTATTCTTCATGCAACGGATTTAGTGAAATAGTCATTGTGGAAAACTTTATTATGTATAGAAATTCGTGGTTTATTGTGTTATTTGGATACTAACCAAATAAGAGATCATTGCATGCAGACGAAGATCTCACCATGGAAAACTTTGTAAGCGACCTCAAACTCAAGTCGCTCATGGCTGAAGACTATGGGACCGCCGTAGAAGAGGTATTCGACAAATGTGTGGAGGATATGACAAACCATTTCCGGGCCAAACTGATGATGCTCAAAAAACAACAGGATGCCGAGTACAAGAAATTTCAAGAGGAGCTTGAGGTGTCGCGCATACAAGGCAAACTGGAACTCATTAACGATCTCTTCAACAATGATGCATTGAAGGAAGAGAAAGAGAAGTTGGAGTCGGATCTCATGCTAGCCCAGGCGAAGGCAAGTGATGTTTATGTACCGAAGATCGATTGGTTTGTCCTCAACGAGCCACAGATGTTTCTTCCATGAGCCATCTCTTCAATAATAATATGTTTAATGTTTTTTTGTGTTTTGGTTATGTTTTTATGAAGACATTATCTCGTTTTCTAATCTTGGTTAATTGTTACACTATAAACTTATTATTATATAAGTAATCAAGTTCTCATTTGCATATCCCATTCTCGGTTTCTTATTACTTTCACAATTGGCTTTCATGTTGCTTTAAGCATATGTTTAAAACCGTCACAAAAGATCAAAAGAGTTTATAGAACTCATATGTTTTGTCTTTTAATTGTAAAAAGATCAAAAGAGTTTGTAGTTTACATACCATGAGGTGCTTAGTCAGTTAGTAGGGGAAACCTTTTTTTTTAAAATAGTTATAGAGAAGGAAAATGTCCTACAGTACTGCCATACTTACCAAGTACTGGACATCATTCCTCATTCCGAAATGATAAAAGATTATGGACTTTACAGGAAAGTACCTTGGGTATGTGATCCTGCTCTATTTTTATTTATACACTGAATGTGTGTCTACTTGATAAATTTCTATATTATATGTGTAACACTTCAGGGCACTCATAAGACAATCGAGACTGAGTATTCTGCACAAAATGGAAACCAGAATAAATACACTGATGTGCAACAGCTTGGATATTCCGAAAATCCAACTAAGTTCATATATGATGGTCAGCTGAAAGCATGGAAGAAACGAAGTGGTTATCGAAAGGCACCACGTTCGTCTTTGACGAAAATGTTCAAGACTGATAAAAGTGGCTGATGGTTATGTAATTCTATTAGGATATGGGGCTGTTTTTTTCTGTTTTCATTTTGTATGGGATCTCCCATAACCTTTCAATATGGCTTTCAGTTTTATATCTTTTGAGATTATTATTATTATAATTGAAGTTGTTGCCCCTAAATGTTATCTTAATCCTTTGAATTACTATTATACTGTTTATAATTGCCACCATTATGTTTTCGATTATATCGAATAAATATAGGATATGTCACTATTATCAAGAGGGTGTTATAATCAGGTTTTTTAATAGATTTGAAAATCCAACCTAAATTAATTGTTATTGTTCTATCATTTTAAGATCTAATTTTAAATATAGTGTTATTGGTTTCATGATTTTAAGATAGATTTTAAAATTAACAGTTATTCAATATCAAAGATCTGTTTGAGCTTTTTGAGAATATTGATTGAGAAATATACAAGTTATCAAATATTGAGTTAAACGATTGGTTTTGGTAAACCACTTTGGGATCGTAAAGCTAAGACATGGAATCCTAAATTTATATTTTGAAAACAAATATGGGGTATTGGATCTCGATTATTAAAAATAGTGTGGATTTCATATTGTTATGGCTTTGTCTAACTTGATAAATTCTTAATTACCAAATTTATATTTGATGATCTTAGTACTTTGTTTTTTTTTTGTTATTTTTATTTTAAATTAATAATAGCGAGTTCTATGTTTTAAGTAGTTAAGATGGAACTAATAAAATTTCTTATAAAAACCGTATGGTAATCTGTTTTACTTTTTATTTTTAATTAAATATGATTTGCTAAATGGAAGAAGTGATGAGAATATGGCCCCTGAATAAGGTAACCGAGAATATAATTTGGTTAGTAAAATTATAGTAAAACAAGAAAAGAGTAAAATTATAGTAAAACAGTAAAAAAACTATAATCATAAATCAAAAGTGGTTTACTATAACTTTGTCAATACTCATATCAATATCTCACATACTACAAATTAGAACCCTGTCTCAGTTTGAATATTACTTGGTCAATACTCAGCTGAATTTATCAATATCAATTATAGTAAAACAGGGACAATAATGAGGAAGATTGATTACTTGCACAATAATGTTTTACTATAAAACTCAGGATATGTAATTAATTGGTTAGATGTCGATCATTGTATTTAGAAAGTAAAAATATTTACATATTCGATCCTTATTACTTTCCTTTTTCTACAAATTTGCCGGCTGGTCTATTTTTGCCTTGCTCTTCGCATTGAAATTAATGACGAAATTCATGAAAGTTAACTTAATAGAATATTTTATGCTATTAAACGATTACTTGACCACTACTCATGTCCGTATTCTTAGCAAGTTGAATATTTTGTTGCTCTAACAAGTGTATATAGTGTTTCCTTTCCACTCAATCACACGTATATTTCAGGGTACCTAGGTTACTCATATGTTCTTATAAATACTTGTACTATACTCGCAGTCATTCCATATCCATTAAGTCACGAAAGAGGTTACAATCTCCACTCTATATCTTCTATATTATGAAGATTGTGTTTAGGTTATAACAATCGATTAAGTGGTGATTTTTTCTCTTTGTCAATACACAGTATTTTATAAGCAATGGCAAGCATGAAGAAAACAATTTCTGAAATGCAAGAAGCAAAATCGGTAAATATTTACAAGAAGCAACGTATTGCCGACCATTTATTTTTTGGGTGTGCGCTAATTTAAGTTAGATATCGATACTTAATTATTGTTATTATTGGAATAACTCAATGTAGGCTGGACAATGCGTGGTTGTTGCGACGATTGAGGCTGTTGATGTGGAAAAATCATGGTACTACACTGCGTGCAATATTTGCAATAGAAGAGTCGTAAGAAAAGTAAATGATTTTGATGCTATTGAGAACCATGTTCAGTTGAACCCTCGATACAATTGCATTGCATGCAAGAAAGATGTTGAACATGTCATTCACTGGTATGGCCGTTTTATATTCATCGATCTTGCTACCTTTATAATCTCATATTATTATATGTTCTGTTAGTAATTGCAATTTTGTATTTTTTAGTTATTATTTGGTTTTACGTGTAACTGATAAATCAAAAGCAAAAGCCAAGTTTTTGCTTTTCAACAATGCTGCTCATAAACTCATTAGAAGATCTGCTTTTGAGTTAGTCGTAGAGGCTGCTGAGGTATTTCCTTCTTTCAAAATATTTTATGGACTAAGTTATATATCAAACAATTATATTGATTATGAATATTTCCATTAATTTTTCAGGGAAATCCATGGATTTTACCTCAATCTCTAACAGATGTAATTGGGAGAAAAGTTTTATTTTGGATCACCATAAAATCTTATGGTCTGAAAGAACAAAATTCAACATATGTTGTTGATCAACTGGTTGACGATGCAGAAATAATTCAACAGTTTGATCCACATGTACTTTTGAAATTACGTTTTTACTCAATATTGCCAATACGCAATATATTATCTAACCAGGTGCAACGTTTTGTGCAGCCACATGTTGTGATTTTTAATGATTATGACTCGGATGAGGAAGAGATATGAGTTGCATAAAAATCCCAAAGTAACCGAAGAAGTTGAATTCGATGATGCACGGTCCAGTGGATGAGCTTAAGATATTATTTGTTTATGTTTTCTTAAATTTGTTTTATTTTCCCAGTTTCCTTTTTTTGGTTTTACATTTATCAGAGACCCGATAATTCCTCTTATTTGTTTCTAAATTTTTTTAAAGCTCCTTTAATCTATTATTGTTTACCCATTATATAAAAATAGTTGGGGAAGAGTTTGAAAATCCTTTAAACCGATTGCTACAATTGGAGTTTAACTCATTTTTTAATCTTTGGCGTATAATATATATTGAATAATATTAGTGATCCTGTATTTACCCCTCTATTATATATTGTAAAAAAATGACCAATAGCATATCAAATAAAAATATTACAATAGGCGTAGCGAGATTGTTTATTTATCTAACGTGATAAAATAAACATTACATTATAAAACAATCTCATATTTATCATATTCACTAAAGAAATTTTGTAGAATAAGATAGTAAGATTTTTATTGCCATAAAGTGTTTCCAATACTCGCATATAGTTACTTGCGCAAGTAATAGATTGTAGAATAAGTATGAGACTTTGATAAGGAAATATTATTAATACTCATAATTGTTACATATATTGCGTAAGTGGATATCAAGTAATGCTCTTTTAAACAATGTAAAAGAAGATAATAATAGTTATATTGTCTTAAAATGTTTTCCAATATATATCATCTCTTGCGCAAGTAATAGAATGACCAATAAGGCAACACTTTGATAAGGAAATAGTATCAATCTTTAAAGATTTTTAATATATTTTAACTGGCTGTCATGTAATTAAGTAGGTGTTTTCTCTATTATAAATTTTGTTAAGACCTTCAATCCTTATTCTCTATCCTATATGCTCAAAACAGAGGTCGGCGTCTGCACTTGATTTCTTCGGTTTTTTATAAACTATTCTTACTTTATTCTAATCGTGTTTCTAACTACATAGAAGCTAAATATACAGAAAGTGTTTTGTTCACGAGGGATAACACAACCTTTTACCTGGATTTGGAAGCATGAAGAGAAGCAATACAGTGTCCACAGACACAGGGAATAAATCACATAAGAAAGCCAAACAAGGTATGTTATACTGAAGAAAAAAACGAATTTTGTTTTAAAGGGTCCTTTCTACTTAAAAGGGGGGGAATTATCATATTAGTTAGAATCATATCGGCTAATGTCTTCTTTAATATGTAAATGCAGGTAGTAATGACAAAGAGAATACAGTTGTGGGAAACACAACACAAAAATCATCTGTCACAGATGTTTCACCTACACCAAGTATCCAAAATCCTTTTAGGGTGCCTTTACAGAATGTAACCAATCAAGTACTTCAACCCATTAATCCACGCCCATCACGCTCTAATGGGACAAACTTTGTTGAAAATTCTCCGACGCCTACTGTCCCATTAAGTTGTGTTTTTCAAAGTCTTAAACATGCGACACAGAGGGCAAGAGTTGTAAGAAAGGAAATACTGGATAACAAAAGAACCATAGGCCTTACTACCTCAAATAGAGGTAATTCTTCTAAGAGCTTTCATTTTACCCGTGCTCATTCTTATTAATCTGTTGACAATAAGATCTTAACTGACCAATTTATTTATATTTTATTCAACAGTTACAAGGATTTTCAAGCCAACAAAGCCACCACTTGTACCAACTTCGAGTAAAAGTTACATTACAATCAATATATTAAGTAATTTAGGAAGAATGATTGGAAGCACCACGATTCACAATTAGCTTCCTTATTTGTAATGATAATATTATTTTTGAATGCAGGCCCCTATATTGAAACACAAAGTTCACCTAGCAGTGCAAATTTCAGTGTTTCTGGAAACGTCTCACACCCTGCGAGTAATGGCATAAGTAAGTAATAACTGCACATTATATAAGTATCGCTTTGTATATTTATTCTTATCGAAATACTTAAGACTGAAAATTAGGCTTTCGCACAATCTAGAGTAAAATAGTATGAATAATCAGAGTGTCATTTTTTAGGTAGAACTGGGAACCAAGAAGGTATTCAACGGAGTAGCAACATTTCAGCCAGGATACGAAAGACTCTTGGATCACCTCCATCGGTGAATTCAAAGACCAGACAAACGAAAGGTATCAACAGTTCTTAAATAATAAATCCGTATATCTATAAATTAGTTATATTCCATAAAGTGCGTCTAAACTTATCCAAAAATTAACAGGAAGACAAGGTTCAAATATGATAGGACAATCAAATCCGACTTTTCCAAATACTGAAGGTATTTTTAGACCCAATTTTAATTGTAGTAATATATTGACGACAGTTAACTTAAATACTTATATCATACCAGTTATTAGCAATTTCTAGCTGTAAATGTATATCGATTTAGTGTTCAGCCTGTCTGTGCTACCCTTTTTATATATTTTAAACATTATTTTCAGATAATCAAAATCGTAGACAGCAAACGAATACAAATGAATTCGTACCTCCACCAAGGTTCATTGTCGAGGACCATCCTGAAGGTATAATTTATTCATCATCTATATACCAGAGATTCAAAATTTTATTATCATTTTGAACCTATGTTTTGACTAGATCATACTATTTTTCACGCAGCTTACAATAATCGATATGAAATGGACAGTGAGTCTGAAAGTGAACATGAAGATGACGAGAATCAAACTTACACTAACTATCAAGCTGGAGAGTCTTTGATAAACCCATCGCCACAACATATCCCACAAGAAACGAATCAAACAGTTACACCGCCTATTATCATCGGGATACAAGAAAACGGTAATCACCTTTTTTCAATTTAATATATGACTTTCATTTTGTGACAATATATTTAAGGATATTGATAAGCCTGATAGAGTATATGATGGTGGAGGCTTGAGAGACATTTAATATTACCCTTACAGAAATTTGTTCAATGAAAATATCAAAATATAAGTATGTATCAATGTATGATGTATAGTTGAATTTAAATAATATATATATACATATATATATATATATATATATTAACATTAAAACCTATTTAAATAAAAGTTTTTTTTCATTCTGGTTCGTAATCATTATTATCTTAATATAGAAACAAATTTAAACCTTGATCATAAAGGTTTTATTTAGTAAAAACTAAATGTTATAATTTTATAAATTTTTTATAAAAATGTATAGGGGATTCTTTGTAACAGTAATAGGTGTATGTGTTTCTTAAGTGATTCCATATATTTTTAATCTTTCCTTGAGCCGAAAGTCTTAAAGTGTATGATTTATTTGAAATTTTCCTCCGTTTGATAAGGCAATATCAATAATTTTATAAAGATTTTTTCTTACGCAGGTTATTACGACGATGGAGATCCGGTTTGGAATTGTAAGTATTGTCAAGCATATATGTGGTTTGGTGAAAGAATTGGAAAACGCCGTCGTAGTTCCAATCCTGTCTTCACAATGTGTTGTAAAAGTGGTAAAGTTGTGCTTCCTCGGCTCGCGAATCCCCCAATGGAGTTAATGTATTTGTTATGCAAAGGAGACGAGTTAAGCAAACATTTTCGAGAGTTCATACGAGCTTACAATATGATGTTCTCTTTCACATCTCTTGGGGGCAAGATTGATCATTCTATTAACAATGGTCGTGGACCATTTGTGTTCCGAATGTCCGGTGAGAACTATCATCGTATTGGTGATATAGTCCCCGGGCCTGGAGAATCTCCAAAATTTTCCCAGCTGTATATCATTGATACTTTGAATGAGATCAGAAATAGACTTGACGCTTATGCCGGGTATTTTTCTGTTCGTTTTCAACTTAATACTATCATATATATTAGTCCGATTGCATTATGGTCAACATTTTGTTTTCTTATATTTTGTACATACATATGTTGCAGGTCAGACAGAGCGGGTGCTAAGAATTTAAGAGAATCGGTTGTTCTTCTCCTGAAGAATATGTTAGATCAGTGTAACCCTCATGTTCAGGCTTTTAGGTCTGCAAGAGACAGATTCGACGTGGAGGGATCTACAGGTTATAGGATGAGGTTGATTGAGAGTCGACAATCTGATGGACGGACCCATAATCTTCCGACTGCAAATGAAGTAGCTGCTTTGATACCTGGCGATTTTGTTTTGAATATGGAACCTCGAGATATTGTTCTTGAGAGTACAAGTGGAAAGTTGCAAAGGATAAGTGAACTACATCCGGCGTATTTGCCTCTGCAATATCCACTGTTGTTTCCATATGGAGAGGATGGCTTTCGATTAAATATTCCTATTGGTTTTGAGGAGAGCACTGCGAGAAAACGCAAAAATGTAACTATGCGTGAGTATTTTGCCTTTCGGATTTTAGAGAGGAGGTGGGAAGCACCAACAATTACAAGATCAGGCAGATTGTTTCATCAGTTCCTTGTGGACGCCTACACAATGATAGAATCGAGTAGACTGCGGTACTTGTGGTTGAATCAGAAAAAGCTACGGTCTAGCAGTTACGATGCAATCCAGAAAGCAGCTGCTAAAGGTGGAGCTAAGATGGCTGAGCAAGGGAGCCGGATTTTTATTCCAGCAACTTTCACCGGAGGAAAAAGGTATATGAAGCAGCACTACTATGATGCCATGGCTATGTGCAAGTACCATGGATTTCCAGATATTTTCATCACTTTTACTTGCAATCCAAAATGGCCTGAAGTTACAAGGTATCTGAAAAAATATAACCTGACCAGTGAAGACAGACCAGAAATATTGTGTAGAGTTTTCAAGATAAAACTGGATAATCTTATCGGTGAGTTGACAAAAAAGAACGGATCCTTATTTGGCCCTACTGCTGCAGGTAAATCTCAATACACATGATATCTTTGCTAAACCCCGTTATGATTGATTAAAAATTGTCTGACACTTTTTTTCATTTTGTTAGTAATGTACACGATTGAGTTTCAGAAAAGAGGAATGCCACACGCTCATATTCTTGTCTTCATGGAAAAAGGATCTAAATTTCCAACAGCCGATGATATAGATAAGATTATTTCTGCGGAAATACCCGACAAGACCGTAGATCCAGACCTCTACGAAATCGTTGGGGAATGTATGATGCATGGTCCTTGCGGTCCAGCAAAGAAGGATAATGTATGTATGGTCAACGGAAAATGTTCTAAGATGTTTCCGAAACGTCTCAACCCAACAACAACGATTGACCCAAATGGATTTCCAGCGTACATGCGTCGGATTGATGGTAGGTTCATTGAGAAAAATGGAATCAGACTAGACAATGGATATGTTGTACCATACAACAGAGACCTCATGCTCCGATATCGCGCGCATATGAATGTCGAGTGGTGCGTCCAAACACGAGCTGTTAAGTATCTTTTCAAATATATTCATAAGGGACCTGATTATGCCTCAGCTGCAATGGATATGGAAGATGAAGATGGTGTCATTGACGAAATTAAAACATATTATGACTGCAGGTATTTTTATTTCTTACATTAATTAGTTTTATGTCATACAATTTACTAAATTCTACAAACTATTTACCAATATATATAAAATTCAGCAGACACACTATAATAAATCCATGTTAATATGTTCTCCAATATATATTTGAAAAATGGTCATGTAAAAGGGTTTTAAAACGGATTTTTATAATTAAAAGAAATAGAATAGTGTATACCTACAAATATTCTAAAATGTGTTATAATATTGACCCTGAAATATACATAACTAAATTTTTTAAAACTTAATTATTTATTTATTATATATAACAATTGTTTCAATTTAATAACTTAATAAATGAATAAATACATTTATTAATACACCAATTTTAACTGTTTTGACATTTTAAGGAATTACTTAAAATTTACTAATTAGTGTTTCTGTATCTTAAAAATTAGATATATTACGGCATGCGAGTCTTCATGGCGAATTCTTGCTTTTCCTACACATTTCCGTACTACTGCTGTAGAGAAACTTGGATTTCATCTTCCCGATCAGGAGCTGGTGTTTTTTGATGAAGATGAACCTATTGAGAGTATTCTCAACAAAAAGACGGTCAACCAATCCATGTTTTTGGCCTGGTTTATAGCAAACAGAAAATATCCAGAGGCTAGAGAGTTGACATATGCTGAATTTCCAACTAAATTTGTGTGGAAATCATCTACGAAAGAATGGGTACCACGGAAACGAAGCTTTGCGATAGGGAGGATTGCGCATATTGATCCATCAGGTAATGAGCTATAATTTATTAATACGGAAATTGCCATATAAGAAATGAATATTACAAATACGTATTTATGGAAAATAATTATCGGAATTATGGAAAGATTAATAATGTAAGATTTATTACTTATAATAGAGAACAAACTATAATATATAATAAGTATTCGAATATAATTATATAATAAGTATTGTAAATATTACAAAATTAAGACATGATTATATAACATTACCTAAATATTATTTATCGTTGTTTAGAGCATAAACTATTTCTTTTGTATACTAATTATTTAAACTATTTATATTGCCTTATCATATGTTTTCATTTATTATAATAAAATTTAAGTCATTTAAATACCTACTTAAATTTTGTTATTGCCTTATATATTTATTTTTAAAATATATAAGAACTATGTAAAATATTATATGAGATATCGTTTAATATTAAAGTTTTTTCTTAGGTGTCTTTGGTTTTTATAATAACTATTATAATGGGATTCCGTAATAAAAATATTAATTTATTTATTTTATGTCCTTTAACATCACTTTCCATATTTTCTTAGGTGATGAGCTATATTTTTTAAGAGTATTGCTAAATTGGGTAAGAGGTCCGACATCGTACGAAGATATAAAAACAGTTGATGGGGTTTTATATCCTACATACGAAGATGCTTGCTTTGCGTTAGGATTGATGGATGATGACAAGGAATTCATTGAAGCTATCAAAGAGGCTACTGACAATAGTTCTGCCACATATGCCAGAAAGCTATTTGCGAGAATGTTGGTATCCAAAACGATATCTCAGCCTCATGTTGTCTGGGAAGCTACTTGGGAGTATCTCACCGAAGATATCCTTTACAAGAAGCGCCGAGAAACTGGACGACCTGGTCAGTTTTGTCTTTTTAAACTCTCATATTTGATACCTCTCTCTGTTATTTAATAAAATAAATAAATTGCAGATATAAACTTGAGCATAGAGCAGATAAAAAATATTGCTCTTACTGAGATCGAAAATCATTTGCTCAGCAATGGTCGTAGCCTCAAAAAATGGCCTCTTATGCCAAAGCCAGAAGATTTTGCCTGTTACAATGGAAATCGCCTTATAGATGATGAGCTTAATTATGTTGTGGAAGATCAGCTAAAAGAAAATGAAAGGCTTATGGCGTTGATAACAGATGAGCAAAGAGCGGTATACAACCAGATTCTAGATGCAGTTTTAAATGATACGGGTGGAGTGTTCTTTCTTTATGGTTATGGAGGCACAGGAAAAACTTTCGTATACAGAGCACTCTCATCAGCTATCCGATCTAGAGGTATGATTGTTTTAAATACTGCATCCAGTGGAATTGCTGCACTGTTGTTGGAAGGAGGTAGAACCGCACATTCGAGATTTGGTATTCCGATAGATGCAGACGATTTCAGTACCTGCAAGAAAATGGAACCAGGATCAGATCGTGCAGAATTAGTTAAAGCGGCAAAGTTAATTGTATGGGATGAGGCGCCTATGATGAGCAGACACTGTTTCGAGACGTTGGATCGTAGTATGCGTGATATTATAAGATCTTCGGAAGACAAACCGTTTGGAGGTAAAGTTGTTGTTTTTGGTGGAGATTTCAGACAGATTTTACCGGTTATCGTCGGAGGTGGTAGAGCAGAGACGGTTTTGGCGGCTCTGAATTCGTCTTATCTTTGGGACCACTGCAAAGTTTTGAAGTTAACAAAAAACATGAGATTGCTCGCTGGTCTTACTGATGATGCAGCAAACGAGCTTCAGTCGTTTTCAAACTGGATTTTGGATATTGGAGATGGAAAAATAAATTTGCCCAACGACGGTCAAGTTGAGATTGATATCCCTTCTGATTTGCTGATAGAAAATGTTGGAGGAGATCCTATTGATACTATGGCAAAAGAGGTTTATGGACAAGCTTTTCAAACCTCAACAGATAAGGATTTGTATAGACATCGAGCGATTCTTACTCCCACAAATGATGAAGTTGATAAAATTAATGATTACATGCTTTCGCAGTTGCCAGGTAACATGTTGAACCATTTACTCTTATGCTCCACTAGCAATAAGAGATCACTAATAAAACGTCCACATAAACTTTCAGGTGAAGAAAAGGTTTATCTTAGCTCGGACAGTATTATCCCATCCGATGTTGACATACAAGAAAATGTAGTATATCCTGCAGAATTTTTGAACAGTGTTAAAGTGGCTGGACTGCCTAGACATTGTTTGAAGCTCAAGGTGGGTGCTCCTATTATGTGTCTCCGTAATATTGATGTTGCAGATGGCTTATGTAATGGTACTAGGCTAATTGTTACTCAGTTACTGCCCCATGTGATTGAAGCTAGAGTTATAACGGGAAATAATATTTCTGGAGACAAGGTTTGGATCTCTAGAATGTTTGTCACGCCACCTGACGCAAAGTTTCCCTTCAGAATGCGTCGAAGACAGTTTCCGGTTACATTGGCTTTTGCGATGACCATCAACAAAAGTCAAGGTCAAACACTGGAAAGAGTTGGTTTGTTCTTACCTAGGCCAGTATTCTCTCATGGTCAGCTCTATGTTGCACTTTCAAGAGTTAAGTCAAGATCGGGATTAAAAATCCTAATAACTGGTAAAGATTCAAAGCCGCAGACGAAAACATTGAATGTTGTCTACAAACAAGTTTTTCAAAATATTCCGTAATCAGGGTACGTAATTATAATATATTTTTTCAAATATTATAGTTTTAATGTCTAACTGTTAGAATAATTATTTTCTTACAAGGATGTGCAAGATGGGTAAGTATTCTGAGTCATCAGACCTAATTTATTTGATTATCATCCAGCTTTCAGCCTATTTCTTCGATGGTATGCCATTAATCGAATTTTATGTTCAATAAAATTATCATATATTTTCTTATATCTATCAAATAATTTTATCTGGTCCAATAGCTTACCAAACATAATATATTTTTTTCAGGTGTCTAATGGATTTGGTTTTCTTTATCGAGAATGGGTATTTCATAATTTTTTGTCGTTTATTGATTATGTAATTAAATGAAATCTATGTTTAATATTTATGGATAATATTCATTATTAATTATTCTTTCTTTTATTATGTGCACATTAATAATTAAATTACTGAGTAATATAATACTATTATATTATATTATAACCCGATATTACAACACATATACAATACAATCTCTAATTACAAAGGATAATTACACTATTTAGAACTCGGAGTTTTAATGAAAATATATATTCTTAAACACACTAATTATTTTGAGACTTTGCAATTATACATACAAACAATAACAACCTCTTCAATCTCGAGTTAACATCTTCAATCTCGAGTTAACATATTTCCAAATGTTGGTACCCTCTCATCTATATCAGATCTTGCGTAAATATTTTTCCTTTTCGCTAAAGCTTTCTCCAAATCACGTGACTTGATGATCCAAAGTCAATCCGTTACTTCTAAAGCTATACACTATATAATCCAAATTTTGAAGTTACTCATGCCCGCACAGGGTGCGGGCCGGTCACCTAGTTACCATTATGCTCTATATTATTCAATCAACTGTTGTTAAAAAACATGTAGAAAAACATTTATTAAATGCTAATATACTCTAAATACTCTCTAACAAATGTTCTCATACGAAACTTTTGGAATAGCATTTGTATTTACAATTTATAAATTCAAGAAAAAAATATATAATTAGTTCATTTATTTGATTTAATAATATTATAAAATTATTTTTATATCCAGAAAATAAAATTTAGATTTCTAAAATAAATTTAAATATAATTTTTTTTAAATAGTATTTCACATTTAAAATATAATTTAATTATATAAATTATATTATATTTTAAATGCGAAATATTATTTTTAAAAATATTTTAATTGTAAATTTTATTTAAAAAATAAAGTTTTCGATATAAACATAATTTTGAAATTATTAATTAAATAAATTAATTATATATCTTTTATATATTAATATATAAAAATGTATATATGTAATGATAGTTTATTATTTTATTTAATAATATTCAAATTATTTTATATCCAAAAATAATTTTATTTTATTTTATTTATTTAATAATATTCATAATTGTTTTATATCCAAAAATATTTTTTTATTTTATAAAAAAATAATATTTTATAATTTATTTATTTTATTTACTAATTCCAAAAATTATGTTTGTATCGAAAAATAATTTTTTATTTTATTTTATTTATTTAATAATATTCAAAATTATATTATATCCAAAAATATTTTTTTATTTGATATAAATTTTACATCATTTTTTAAATAATAAGATTTGACATTTAAAATTTAATTTATGTTATTAATTAAGATTCATTATTTTATTTACAAATATATATATATATATATATATTATTTATAATATATATTATTTTAAAATAAACATATTATATACTAATTTTTTATAAAATAAAATAAAATTGTATACGGCCACTGCTTTACCAATCATCTTATTAAGAATTTTAATGAGAGCTACTGCTTCTTCATGAGCTGTACCAATCATCTTATTATGAATTTTCAAAATTGTATTTACATATATTGATTGTCAGAGATATTATTCACTAGAGCAATTAATTTTCAAAATTGTATTTATATATATTGATTGTCAAAGATACCATATTAAACTAAACAAAAATTTAAAAATATTATATGAACTCTCAAAAATCATACTTATATATATATATTGATTATTATTCATTAATTATCAAAATGACGCTATTTTGGATAATTTTTTAAAATTAAAAATTATTTTTTGGAAGATAAGTCTCACACTTGTGGAAAAATAAGAGTATATTAACTGCTAAACCAAAATAATTTTCTTGTATAAATTGTGTAAACATTAATTTATATATAAGTTAATCAAATAAATGTTGTCAATTATTTTTTAGTTTTATTTTCTCAAATAAATAGATAACTATTTATGTATTTTAATTTAAATTAATTATTATTAATTTAAACAATTAGTTTACAGTATTACTAAAAATTAAATATATTGTAAAATTTAGAATTTTGTGTTGTTTATGTATATAAAATTACATTAAAATACAGTTAAATTTTCAAAAAGATATTTCAATTTCTAATAATATTAGTTAAGTAATAATTTAAATTAATAATTTTTTTTTGAAAATTGAACTTTATTTTAAAATTTGAAGGTCAATATATATAAGCACAATTTTAAAATATTATTATAATGTCCGGAAGAAAAGTCACAATCTTAAAATTTATCCAGTATTTTAAAATTTTTGTTGGAATAGAAAAAAACATACATAGCTTAAACGAGGTTTAGTGGGTAATAAAATACTACTCCCTCCGTTACTAAATAGATGATGTTTTAGGGAGCTTTTGATGTTTCAAAATAGTTGATGTTTTAGTATATCAATGTACTTTTTAACTTTATCAAAAACTGTGTAACCAATGTAAAATGTAATCTATTTTGTGATTGGTTGAACAATTTTTAATTAATCACTTGTTTCGTGTAATGGAGAGCTTGTAAGCACGAGACAACGGTTTCTTGAATCCATTCAGATCAAGCGACACGTTTTGGCGCTCAAGATAAATTTTCTTAGTGTAGTTCCATCCTTTTCTAGTAAAACTCTTTGGATCTCTGATTATCGGATCATCTCCACCATATTCATAGTATAAAGAGCTCTCTCTCGGTTTAATCTTGTAACCAATGTACTTCAACCTCAGCTTCTTGGCTGGTTCTCCATAGTAAGTCTCAGCAGCCCCACTCGGTTCCTAACGGTATGATCTGTATAAACATTGTTCTCGGTTTCAAGAAAAGGAAATGCGTCATCGCAGCTCCGTGAACACCGATCATTACATCACTAGAGTTCAAAGATCTGTAGATTTTCGCCAGCTCTGTTGTTTTGTCCGGTCTCAAAACCTCAACAGAGAAACCAATCTCCTCGGCTAGTTCCACCAGAAGATTCTCGTTCAGCAGCTCTCTCGATCCGTTTCTTGACATGATCACCAGTCTCGGTTTGAAATCTCGAGACCTTGTACCAGTCTTGTTCTCTGCTTCTTCTTCGTCTTGAATCAATCCATGGATACGTGGCCAATAAGCATGATCCAACACGTTTCTGAAATCAAGAATCGTTTTATTCCCAAGCATTAACGATGGAACAACACTCAACTCGTCGTGAATCTTTAGCCCCACGATAGCATCCTTGAAACAGTACGTTCTCTTGTCGCCACTGAAGTCCACCGGTGGATAATCAGAGAGCTGAGAGAGGATATCACCGTACTTGGTAACCCACCAGTTACGATACTCAACGATCACAAACACAACCTTCTTGTTGAAATGATGCGAAGTGATGAACAGAGGGATGATCCCTTCGTTGAACTCGTGGTAAACGTTTCCAGTGTATCCGCCCGTTGAGAAAAAGACAGCGGGAACGTTATGGTACGCAACATCGCAGACGTTGTTGTTGTTATGATGTTCATCGTTGGCATCTCTGTAAACGAGATCGAGTTCTTGAACGGTTTCCATCACGCTTGTTTCCCATTTCCTTGTGTAAGGTTTGATCTTCTCAGGGGATTTGGACTTGTTTTTGAGGGATGTGAAGAGGAAGATTGATGAAGAAGCAGAGTGTGTTCTAACGTCTCCTTTCATGATACAAATGTCGGATCTAAAACCGGTTCTGTCACAACAAATTGTTCCTGGAGGCAGCATAAACAATTCAGACAGAGACATAAAAGAGTGTGTTATGAGACATCAGTTTCGTTAGTATTAAGTCCTGCCGTTATTAACCGAACCTGCCAAAATTGAAAAGTTTGGTTTATAGTTCAGTTCAATTTGGCAACTAAAAAGAGAAAATCTGATTTGGGTTCGATAATCGGTTAGTTCGGTTTTTTTTAAAAAGTTTTTTTTTTTACCAAACAAAACTTATCTTAACCAAAATTTTGAACTGAGCTAAACTAAAATCCAAATCGAAAAAGCCAAACGAAATTAACCGAAAAATCAAAGACATTGGTCGAAACCAAACTAACCAAAAACCAAACTGATTTTTTCTGGTTCACTTCGACGAGATGTGAACCAGAAAGAACTAACCGAATTCTGAACTAACCAATCCGAACTAACCAAAAAAACGGAACCCACATGCCTAGGAGTGAAGCTGGCAAAGAAAAGTTACCATAGGAGAATCCTGAACATAGAGGTGCAATGAACTGTTCATAAGGCATAAGTCCATCTTCTCTGCTAAAAGCATCTGCAGAAGAGAGAGAGGTAAAGACAACACTCACAAGTCACAAACCGGAAAATGAGAAAAGCTAAGAAAGAAGCTAGCAAAAAGGGGTACTTTACCAATGAGAGAGAAAGAGGAGAAGCTGAAGATGTAACAGCAACAGAGGAAAGAAATAAAAATAATCAATAGAATCTTCTGTTTTGCACTCTTTAGGTATACGTCGCCGGAGACGGAGACGGGGGTGGCACCGGAACAACCTTGTTCAACTGAAACTTTAAGTTTCTCTCCTTTTTTGATAAGTCTGTGGTACTGCACCATTTCTTGGAAGAAAACCCACAAGCAATCAACTTTTGGTATTCTGACTAAGAATCCGGCTAACCCATAAGAACATTCACCGGTAAAATGAGAGAGAGATAGAGAGAGAGAGAGAGGTGTCTTGTAAAGACGTTTTTTATGTCTTTCTGGGATTTGCCGCTCTCTTACACCAACAGAGAAACAAGAGAACATGAGACTTTCGAGAAAGGATGTTTCTGTTTGAAAGGTTTTGTTTTCTATGAAATTTCTTTTAGACTTTAGCAATTTTTAATGTTTAGTCATCATCACATATAGAATCAAGGAGAAACCGAGAGTCGTGTCAAAGAAGAAGTTTTTTATTCAAAGAATTTAGTAAATAATTGATCTTCTAATCTTTCTGTTTGAAAAAAACCTTCATATATGATGATGACTGCAGTATACATAAACTTTGAATTAATCTTTGATTATTTGTATAGAAGATTCTTGTCTGACCTAAAAACAAAATAGTCTTTCGGTTTACAGTGATTAAACATGTACACTACTAGACTACAGTTCCATGTTAGACCGGAGGTTAAGGGAAATTAGATTGGAAGTGATGAAAAGATGGTTCGTAATTCACGCAATCGAATAAATGGTCAGCCGGTGGGCCATCACCATATCTAGCCTAATTAAGGGAATGTATTTACTGATTACTATATCTAGCCGATGTGTTTATACCACCTTTTGCCATTATTACTAACTATGGAGATATACATTCAGTTTATAACGTACTAAAACAGTAAACATAGTAAACTTATTTTACCTTATCATTTGATTAACACAGCGAGTTTTGTTTAAATTATCAACAAGTAATAGCCCTTTCCATGGGACGAGAACGAACTAGATTGCAATTGCATATATGCATGTGATGTGTTTCTTCTACTCTAGATATGCTCTCCTTTCCATTTATTTTTGAATGTACTTATGTAAGTGTGCATGTGATTTGGTAAATTCTAAGATATCTAGAAATCCTTCGTGACATGTAGTACGGTATATATATCTATCTATCTATCTCCTAGTCCTAGAACCCTCTACATACCAGGTCATGGGCAAAAACTGTCCAGCTCTTCTCTTTGCCTAACTTATGTACATTTGATGCGTTGCTCATGACAGATATGGATACAAGTATAACTTATGTACTTGCAGGTATTGTAGAAGCAACTGGAGTTCAAGAAATAAAAGAAACACACAAGGGCTTGTATCCATACCTCTCAATGATAACAACCAAGTGGTTTGCCACTGCAAAGGACTTATCTACCAGGATACAAGCTATCTCACTCAAGGAAACTTTTGTCTTTCAAACTCTTTCTAGCACTTTATAAGATTCTTACTAATGCCTTGTAGAAAAACATAAAGTTGTAGCACATATTTTGTGACTTAAAGTAATCTCTGAGCTTATTTTGTGACTTTGTCTTATTGAATACAAGATCATTCCATTTGGTTTTCTTGGTTACATTTATGGTAAGACGGGGAGATCTGTGGAACTGAAGGAAAAGAAACTCACACGGCCCTGAGCGATATGACAGAACCTTAACGGTGCAGCTATACGCCTTTGCAGGACTTTAACATCTTCCTTGCTTGGTGGAGAGTCCCTGTAAAAGATGACCGAGTATGTTGAGTAAGATGCATATTGAGACACTTGCTTTCATAGCTCGGACTAACGAAAACGCTTACCCAGAGAAGCAAGCCACGAAGCTAGGTTCACCAGGAGAAGACTTCTTGAACCGGCTATTTGGTAAATATACATCAAACACCGCTCTTGCACCACATATTTGCATATCTTCCAAGAGTCTAGTTACATCATCCTTGTCTTCAGGACATTCACCGGCAAAAACCGACTCTTCTTCACCACTTGGTGTCGTAATGGCAGCATCCTTTGACGTCCAAGGAACACCATGCCTTCTAATGATGTAACCTAGACCCTTCAAGTATCTATAAACCTCGTAGCTTTCCCAACAGCAGCCGTTTTTCTCCTCTGCAATCTTCTCATACAAGCCCTTCAATGGGATCACTTCTTCACTACCTAAGATCTGCAACTCTCCTATCTCACTCAAATACCTGCCACAATAAGAAGAGAGAGACTATTTCATCAGAATGACTGAGTGAAAAAAAACTAATCTAAAACACACTTATGTTTTCGACATACAAAGCCTCTTCTATGAAGCAATATGTCTTGCCACTACGGATGACTCCAGTTGTTGTCCAAAGCTTCCCTCTTCTAACCTCAACTTCGGCCATTGCTAACTCTGTAATCCAGCGAGCCTTTGAAGATCCAACTCTACAAATGTGCAAAAACCCACACAAACAAAAGACAATCCTTTAGACAGCAAAACCCAGAAAACGATTTGCTGAGGTCAATCAAACCTGAATTGTAACTTGGGTCCTGAATGAAATTCATCGTCATCATCGAGTGCGAAACCAGCTTCTTCCTCTTCGCCGCTTGAAGAGGCAGCTGCTTCCCAGTCTTTTTCCTCCATAATAAAGCTCAGAATCTTTGTGGGGCAATTCCTCGAACAGTTGGTGTACAACCTAGTTCTGTCGTGAGTGCTCGTGCGTATCGCGTGCTTAGCTTTCTTGTTTATTTTTTTTAGGTTTTGACTTTTATAAATGGAGGAATAGAACCAAACCGAACCGGTTTTCTTTGTTTTGAGTTTAATTTCTACCAAATCGATTAAATTAGGAATAAGACCTAAACCGGCTCGGTTTAAACTGCATAGAGCGTTTATGAGAAACAAATGAGTTTTGAAATCGTAAAACCCTTTCTCCTCCTTACCGAAGAGCAGCTCGAATCGAATAATCAATGGCGAACGACCAGGAGATGAGTGGATGGACTGATCTTCTCCATTCTTCTACGAAGCTTCTCGAGCAAGCGGCTCCGTCTTCTCAGTTCCCTCCTCTTCAGGTTCTTTTACTCGCCAAAAACTCTTCCCTCGCTTTTGGATTCATTTTCTTTCTTATTAACGAGCTTGATTTCGTACTGTGGCTTTTAGAGGAATTTGGATCAATTGGAAGCGTTGTCGAGGAAGCTCAAGGCTAAAACCTTAAGAAACGAAGCTCCTTCACAGTCTATTGCTGCCACTAGGTACTATCTGTGTGCTCGTTAATGGATTGACTGTTCGAGAATCTAAGATTTGTGAATCGATTTGGGGATTAAGGACTGTTAGGGTGCGGTGTTATTAGGAACTGTGGTGTTTCCTTGTTAGAACTTTCATATGACAGTAAGGTGTAGCTTAGCTATTGCAACTGAGTGATGGTTTTGCTAAGTCTTTTATTTATTTTTTTAATTGGATGGCGCAGACTACTTTCACGTGAGGGAATCAATGCAGAGCAATTGTCTCGCGATCTAAAGTCGTTCGAGTTGAAGGTGAGAGCGTTTTATTTGTCTTCTTTATCTATCACTTAGCTTGTGCTACTACTATGTATTTTAGTGGGTCTCTTGAAAGGCTGCTATGTGTTTTGGTAAATGTATACTTTGGCTTTCATTATAAGATACTTGTTTAGTTTATTAGACCTCAGATCAGTTGTTCTAATGTGGCAGCACTTATTCTTTAATTTAATGGTTTTAGAGGTATTAAGACTCCTATTTTTGTTCGATTAATCATCTGCAATTACCCTATTATATTAGGTACTAGTTAACGCCCTTTGCCTAAGCTGTTTTATTTTTGTTGGATTGTTAAAAGACGACATTTGAAGATGTATTCCCTGCCGAGGCAACAAGTGTTGAAGAATACCTGCAACAGGTATTCTCTATTTGAAAATTCCCTATTTTAGATCACTGATTGGTTCTTTTGAAGATAACTGATCGTTCTATATAACGTTATTCTTCTAGGTTCATGAAATGGCTATGGTATCGGCTATACAGGAGGCCCAGAAAGATAATGTTCGCAGCTTTAATGATTATATGCTGAAAGTATTGGAGGTCAGTATTGTGACTACCTTTTTTTTTAACTTGATTTCCATGTTACTTTATCCCTTCAATCAATATAGTCTAATGGTTGTAGAATATTTCCTCCTCGCCTCTTGTTTTTTTTCTTAAGTTACTGCACACAATGATTGGTTACTGATAGTAGCATGAGATTGCAATGGTGAAACGGAGGAATATTTTCGTCATGCCTAGAAATTATGTGGATTGTAACTTGAAAATTCTTGACGTAGGATTAGAAGCTGGTTGAGTGCTTATTGCAAAGTAGAAAGACAATTTTCCGATTTTATGTCATGTCTGTTCTCACATACTCAATGTGAAATCTTCTGACAGGAGGACTGTAGAAAAGAAAAACGTGACTTCCTTCAAAGTCGTAGCAAAATTTCATTGGTACCTAAGACCAAGTTGATCGATACAAGCAGACACACTCATGCTGGTCAGATGGTGCCTGTGACTTCGAGTCCTCAAGTATCTTCAAACACTGGAACAGAACTTGCGTCTCTGGCTAACAGACCAATTCATGAGAAGAAAGCACATGTCTATGCAGAGGTTGTGAAGAAACTTAATTTTTCAAGAGAACGAGGCTTGCCATTTAAGGTATGGTCTTCCTGTACCTCCTCGCGTGCATTTTAAATGACGTCCTGGTTGATAATTGCAGCTGAAGATCATGCAATTTTCCTTATCGCTTTTAGACATCCAGTTAGATTTTCAAAAATTCTGTACAGGCTTCACCATTTGATGATGATTGCCTTTGGTGTAGCATTTTTGTAAACTAGTTGACTTCGTTCTGATTGGTTTGGCTCTGTTTCTTACTAATTTCTGATTCATGCGTTTGTATAGCCTGCAACATCGTTCAAAGATGCTTATGAAAGTCTAGGGATTGATTTGACTCGTGGGAAATCAGTCAATGTGCAGAAACTATGGCAACTTATTCAGGTGATCTTTTGATTACAAGTTTTATTTTCCAATCTATAAGGACTGTTTTTACACTTCCAATGCTTGTAACAATCTATAAAATCAGGCAATGACGGGTGAAGATTCAGCAGTACGCAAAGATGTTTCCAAGAGGATGTCCCTCGTGATAGGTGCAAGACGCCACTTGGAATGTGGGCATCAGAAACATATAATGGATACAATTCAAAGTCATCCTACACAAGTACTTGTCTCTATCTTGTATTTATTTGTTGTATACGTGCTAATCCCATATTGCATTTGTCTTGATGCATATTTTAAGTAATTACTTCAAGGATGCTTTTGAGAACGTGCCCTAGTCTTTCACTCTAAATTCAAAGGCGTTAATATTTATAACCTATTCCTATCCCCTTTTCTTTGCTCTAGGCTGCTCTTGGTGGATCTGTTGGAAATTTGCAAAGAATTCGTGCCTTTCTTCGGGTTAGTGCGAGAGACTGAATAGCTTAATGCGAAGCATATGCACACATGATTTTTTTTTTCGCGGCAGTCATTTACATTGGATTGTTTGGTTGCTTGATTCTGGTTTCGAATATGGCGCAGATTCGTCTACGGGAGTATGGAATTTTGGATTTTGATTCAGGTGACGCGCGTAGACAGCCTCCAGTTGATACTACTTGGCAGCAGGTGACTCATAATTTCCCCACATGCTTTGAATTCTCAGCGTTTGTCCTCGAAAATAAAGTTGAACTACATCATCTTTTCATTGCTATTGAACAAGAAATTGCTTTAATTTATGTCTTCGATTGCAGATATATTTTTGCTTGAGAAGTGGCTACTATGAGGAGGCAAGAGAAATCGCCCAATCATCTCGATCATCTCAACAACAGTTTGCTCCGCTGGTATTTTTCTCCGTCTTAATAACAACATACATAAAAATTTCGGATTCAGCTTACGATTTACCTTTTCTTCGCAGCTTACAGAGTGGATTACCACAGGTGGTACTGTAACTGCAAATACCGCCGCTATTGCTTCTGAAGAATGTGAGAAATTGTTTAGGTTGGGTGATCGGTTGGGCCAAACAACATATGACAAGAAGAAACTCCTACTCTACACTATCATATCTGGTTCCCGAAGGCAGATTGATCGCATCTTGAGGGAATTTTCGACGCTTTTCAACACAATAGAAGACTTTCTCTGGTTCAATTTATCATGCATACGTGATGTTGCTAGTGGATCTTCATCTTTGGTCTTCAACGATGGGCTAGTTCCTTACAGTTTAGATGACCTTCAGGCTTATCTTAATAAGTTTGAGCCTTCTTATTACACTAAGAACGGCAAAGACCCTCTGGTTTACCCATATGTTCTGCTTCTTAGCAATCAGTTACTACCGGCGATCATGTACATGTCTCAAGAAGCAGGAGATGAAGGGTATAACATCGACGCTGTCCATATAGCTATTTCGCTAGTGGACCATTCCGTTATCTCTGAAGGCTCTGGGACTGGGCACAAACTTAGCGTGATGGATGCAAATGCTGAGGCGTCGAGCCTGATAAGGCAATTCGGGTCGATGTATTTGCATCATGGTGATCTGCAAATGACGCTGGAATACTATGCACAAGCTGCTATTGCAGTAGGAGGGGGGCAACTAGCTTGGTCCGGGAGAAGCAATGTTGATCAGCAAAGGCAAAGGAACTTGATGCTGAAGCAACTTCTTACTGAGATTCTGTTACGAGAAGGTGGTATTAACTTTCTGCTTGGTGCTAGAGGTTCCGGTGAAGAAGGCGAGCTTGGAAGATTTTTCCCTGATTCAAAACTGAGGCAGCAGTTCTTGATCGAAGCTGCGCATCAATGTCAAGACGCTGGATTGTTTGAGAAAGTAAGTAGATTTTGAGCTTTTTGATCATATCCTCTAACTACTTGAAACACGTTGGTTCTGTGTTCAACTTAAGTTTTTTCACATGCCAATCATTTGTTTCCTTCACCGTATTTCACTCTGCTAACTGTTTGTTGATGCAGTCTATAGAAATACAGAAGAGAGTTGGTGCCTATGCGGCTGCCTTGGAAACAATAAACAAGTGTCTGTCTGAAGCCATTTGCTCTCTTCTCCGTGGAAGGTCAGATGGTGAAAGCCGAACAGCAGGACTCGTTCTCTCAGGAAACGAGATTCTCGACACCTACAGATACTGCCCTGAAATCGGGTAAATTGAGACACTAATAAAATCGTTTATTTACTGGTCTTAAAGTTTTTGTACTAAGAGTGTCACACTTTTTGTATACACCAGTCAGGAAAGAGATCGGGTCAATGAACAAGAAACAATACTACGAGAGCTTGAGGCAATACTGTCGATCCACAAGTTGGCCAGACTAGGCAATCATCTAGAGGCCTTGAAAGAAGCCGCTAAACTCCCGTTCCTTCATCTCGATCCGAGACTCTCGGACACAACCCCGGACGAGTTCCAGAGAGCGTCCCCTTACTTCAAGACCTGCGTACCTGATTTACTAAAAGTTGTTTTGACTTGTCTGGACAACGTACCCGACCGTGACGGGTCTATCCGAGTCATGAGATCTAAGGTACACATACTACAAACTAATACGTGGCGTCAGGAGAGTTCATGATATGGGTTATTAACTATTTGAATGTCTTCCGCAGATTGCTGGTTTTCTTGCAAGCAACACACATCAGAACTGGCCTCGAGACTTGTACGAGAAGGTGGCTCGAAGCTTTTGAATTTGAGAAACTCTAATAATCTCTTTGCACTTGTCAAAACCTTAAAAACGAGATATGTTTTTCCTTCCTAACAAGTATTTTATAACAAAAGCAAAATCTTAATTCAGACATAATCACACAAGATCCAAGAATTCGTATGTTATGTTCTGCAACATAGTCCAAAAGCAAAAAAAAAAAAAAACATATATCTGTTTTGTGACTCTTAGGCATCGACATGAAGATGCTTATAAGTACCTTGAGTGGTTTTCTTAAGCAGAAGCCGTCTCGAACTTCCTCATCATGTCACAGTGAGGCGTTTCACGAACGAAACCCCATTGCTTCCTCTGCAGCTCATACCTACAATTCTGACCAAGTATAGAGACGTAATCTCTCTCAACATCCTCTTCCACACTCTGTCGCTCGTGACTGTCTCGTGGGTACTCCTGCTCGAAATTGGACGACCTCACATAGTAATTAACACCCTTCTCCGTAGTGAACTTGTAATGGTAAGGGTAAGTCGCCGAGAGCGAGTAAACAGGCTGTGAAGAAGGAATGAAGTTGAGGAGGAGAATGAGTAGAACCGGTAGAAGCTGGAGAAGCACACGAGCATTAAAACCTGCATCATGAGCTTGATTGTTATTATGATTAGCGGCTGCTCTATGCCGTGTAGCTCCGAAGTTGAATGTTCGGAACTGAGCATTCGCGGGAGGCATCATCCCTCCTCCACCGAACCCTCCACCGAAGAAGCTTCTGAAGATCTCGTTGGGATCGAACTCGTCTTCGTAGTAGTAACCACCACCGTTGAATCCGTTAGCGGACCGTCTCGGTTGGTAGATTGGCTCATCGGAGCCACTGACGTCGTACTTTCTTCTGGACTCTTCGTTGCTCAAGCACTGAAACGCCTTGGAGACGGATTTGAAAGCTTCTTCGGAGCCGGGAGCTGGGTTCTTATCGGGATGGACTTTCAAGGAGAGTTTCCGATACGCTTTCCTCACGTCGTCTACCGAACATTTGTTTTCGAGGCCTAGGATCTCGTAGTAGTCTTTCTTCGATTTGATCTTTCTCACGATCGAGATCTGTTCTTCTGTGTAGGAGATTGAAGAAGAAGAAGACGAGGACGATCCACGTTGGCGTAAAGAAGGCTGAGATGATGAACTTGGGGTATCTTTCGCCGCGGTGGCGGGAGGAGGTTTTTCGGATCCTGGTTGGTTGTTGAGCTGGGATTTGAGATCGTCGATGGGGAGATCCGGATCGAGACGACGAGCTTTGGAGAGGAACTTCCGAGCTCTCTCTCGATCTCCGGATTTGATCGCTTCCTTGACGATGTTCAGGCATTTCAACGCGTCTTCTTTGTTCCCATCCATGTTTTCGGATCTCGAATCAGCCCCCTACCAAACAACAGATTGAGAGAAACAACAGATTGAGAGAATCAAGAGGAGTAAGATTACAGAGTGTGGCCACAGAGATAAAGCGAAGCTTTTTCGAAATTAGGGTTTTCTCTCCCGATCGGATTTTCAGATTGGAATTGTGGACGGAGACTCAGACTAATGGAAGGCAACCATTTGCTGTGGAGATTAGCGTACCAAGGTCGGTAGATAAGTTAATCAATTCCGGTTATCAACTTATTAATCCGTATAACCGGTCTAGATTCTCAATATCGGTTCGATTCGGTTCAGCAGGATAGTTTTGTGATTTCTTTTTTTTTTGTCTCAAGCGTAGTACGTGAGATTTTACTTGTAATCTTTTGGCCTAATAATCTTGACCCTTCTAATTCCAATGAACGGGGGTGCTCGTATGTTATAAATTGATTGTTTTGCATTTGGGTATGCCACTTTACTGCTCAAAGCATACATATAAACCTTACGTGTTTGCAAAACAACTAAAGTCTCATAGCATTTGCAGAGCTTTGAAGGCTTTAGGCCTGTTCTTGACTCTTCATCCTAATGCATCTTTCTGATTCCAAGTTATTAGCCATATACCTTCAAAAGAATTTTTTGTACTCTAATCCGATCGATCACTCTTGATGGTTTTGTGATAAAGACATTTTTGTTGGATAAATATGGAGAATGGCAATAGAAAAGTACATACTCTTGACTAAGTCATTAATTTTCTTTTTCTTTTCATGTTCTCTCTTTTCTTCAACTTTTTTCTTCTCATGTTCTGGCTCAAGGCCAATTATCTCTTTTTGGGCTATAGTTTGGGTTTTTCTAAGCTTCTAGCTTTCTCACTAATGGGTTCTTTTAGATTTTTGTCATGGGGTTTAATAGAGTTGTAAGAAGGAAAAACACTTGGCAATTACATGAACAATATACCACTACGTGATTACATATATGATGTATGGACAAAAGTAATGAACCGAAAACTACTCAAAACTATATGATTCACATGAAATATCCATGAACTATTATTTTTGTAATGTTGCTTACACCATATGCATTAGTTTGTGTGATTCGCAAGAAACCAGACAAGAGAAGAGGAAAACTTTAACTTTATTTTCACTGTTTTCAACTTGAATACAAGAGTGAGCCTTTACATCTTTATATACACATTTGATAGGTCTGGATCTTATCCATTCAGTCAATCGTCATCACGTGACCATACAGCTGTTAAGGACCTCAAATCTGTTTGTTGCAACGATCCCATGAGCTGGCGTGATTGTACCACGGAGCTGAGCGTTGAACGCTTTTGCACAAGACGATAAGACTGAAGATTGGGGCTGAGCAACGGTCGACTTCTTCTGCAGTTCTTGGGCTTTTACTGAATGCTTGACAGGCCCAATACCGTTGGGGCCTTTACAGCCCCTCAAACTTGGCGTGAGTGGCAAGGAAGCATCAAGCAGCAAAACACCAAGTTTGTTCCTCCATTTGAAGAATGGTTCTTGCGCTAAGGATTTGGTGAATATGTCCGCTACTTGAAGAGTCGCCGGTATGTGCTTGACCTCAAGAGACTTCAGTGCCACCCGTTCACGCACATAATGAAAGTCTACATCAAAGTGCTTGGTGCGTTTGTGGAACCTCGGGTTTGCAGTAAGACATACTGCTGATAAGTTATCACAGAGGAGCAACGGTGTTATTTGTTGCTGCAAGCCCATAATTCGCAACAGGTGTTGAAGCCAAGCGATCTCAGAAGCAGCTGCTGACATAGTCCGGTACTCTGCCTCTGTTGATGATTTAGAGACTGTGTCATGTCTTTTCGCCGACCAGGAAATCACATTGGAGCCTAACATTGTGCAGAATCCACCTGTAGACCGTCTTGTATCTTTGCATCCAACCCAATCTGAGTCACTGTAACACAACAAGGTTGAGGCTGTAGATGCTTTGATACTGATTCCCATTTCAAACGTCCCTTTTACATACCGGAGAATCCGCTTTAAGAGGTTGAAATCAGAAGTTGTAGGTTGATGCATCTTTTGACATATATAGTTCACAGAGAACTGAAGGTCCGGCCTTGTGAGGGTCAAATACTGTAACTTGCCAGCAAGACTGCGAAAGTATGATGGTTCCGGGAACAACTCATCATGACCAGGTAGATTATCCAACTTCAGAGGGAGAGGAGTTGGCATCGGAGCACAGTCTTGCATTCCTGCAATGACTAGCAAGTCTTGAGCATACTTGGACTGATTCGAACAGTCCATCCTCACACTGATGCACTTGTATTCCAAGGAAATAATGAACTGGCCCCATATCCTTCATCCGAAAAACAGAGCTAAGCTTCTCAAGTAACTGAGCCACCAAAACATCATTGTTTCCTGTAA
Organism: Raphanus sativus; assembly: GCF_000801105.2. NCBI lineage: Eukaryota > Viridiplantae > Streptophyta > Magnoliopsida > Brassicales > Brassicaceae > Raphanus > Raphanus sativus. Next base: position 26,121,821 of record NC_079515.1, on the reverse strand, counting down.
GAAGCATGTCATCCACATAGAGTAGGAGGTAGATGACATCGGTTCCTTTGTGATACACAAACAATGATGGATCAGGGAAGCTGCAGGTGAACCCAAACCCCAACAAAAATGTACTGAACTTGTCAAACCAAGCACGAGGAGCTTGTTTTAAACCATAAATGGCCTTCTTCAGTTTCCATACATAGTCTGGACGAGAAGCATCAACAAATCCTGGAGGCTGTTTCATGAACACTGACTCCTTGAGATCTCCGTGTAAGAAAGCATTTTGAACATCTAGTTGCTTGATACTCCACTTCTTCGTCACTGCAACATGTAAGACTGTTCGAATTGTTGCAGTTCTCACGACAGGGCTAAACGTTTCTAAGAAATCGACACCTTCCTCCTGTTCGTTTCCCCTTGCTACAAGTCTTGATCTTAGCTTGAGCACACTGCCATCAGCATTCAACTTCTTTTTGTGTATCCATCCACAGTTAAGAGGATTCTGACCGTCTTCAGGAGGAACAAGCTCAAAGGTACCAGTTTCTTTCATATTGTCGACTTCTAGACTCATAGCGCCATTCCAACCAGGGTCTTGAAGTGCTGCCTTTATACTTCGTGGTTCAGGATGATCTGTTTTAATAGTCATCAAAGCATATCGTGGGTTTGGTTTGACAATCCCTGAACGAGCACGAGTTGTCATGGAGTGTTGGGGCTGGGCAGCTGGAACTTCTTCTTCTTGAGATTGTACTGACACATCTGATTGAGAACCTTCTTCTGCAGAGCTTGGAGACTGTGGCAAGACATCATTGTTCAGTACCGGACTTGGTGGGACTGAAGCGACCGTAGGTACCTGCACTCGCGCAGACTGAGCAGGGAGTTCTTCTTCTTCACTTGAGGGATTTGTTACTGAGCTCTGCAGTTTTAAATTAACCGATCTCCAGGAGTTTAGCAGAGGAGACTCAGTGGGCCGATGAAACTTGCTGTATTCATCGGCAAAAGGAAAAATCTTTTCTTCAAACAGAACGTGACGAGAGATATAAACCCTTCCAGTTGGTGGATAGAGACATTTGTACCCCTTGTACTTCTCATTATAACCAAGAAACACACATACTAAGGACTTGGGATCAAACTTATTCTTCATGTAAGGCCGGAGATATGGGTAGCATTTGCACCCAAAGACTCGTAGTGATGTGTAAACAGGTTCCTTTCCAAAGAGTTTCTCGTAAGAACTATGTTTATCATGAAGAACAGAGGAGGGAAGTAGGTTTCCAATGAAGGCTGCAGTGAAGAAAGCTTCTACCCACAGCTCTTGTGGAACCTTACTCTCAAGCATCATCGTGATCCCAAGTTCCGTTATATGTCTATGCTTCCTTTCAGCAACTCCGTTTTGCTGAGGAGTGTGAGGACATGACATGAGCTGTCTGATACCGCAACTCGCCAAGTGAGCCAGAAACTGATTACTGATGAACTCACCTCCTCCATCACACTGAAAATGTCCTATTTTCCTTTGAAATTGATTCTCTACCATCGTTTGAAACCGCAGAAAGATAGAGAAAAAGTCTGACTTGAACTTCAAAGGATAAAACCAGGTATATCTTGAAAATCCATCAACAAATATAACATAGTACTTGAATCCTTGAGAGGAAAGAACAGGACTAGGACCCCACAAATCACAGTGAATTCTCTCTAAAGGATGAAGAGTGACAGATTCAGAGTCTATAAACGGAAGCTTAGAACTTTTTCCTAAATGGCAAGCATCACAACACAACCGTGAGCTTGCCTTATTCATTACGATAGCTGAAATACGAGACAGGTGTTGAAGGACATCCTTGTGTGTATGAGCCAGTCTCTTATGCCATACATCTTCACTTGCTGCCTGCTGCCGTGTAGAGTAGAAGGCTTTGAACCGAGCATCCTTCAACACATACAAATCTTTATTCCTTCTTCCTTGAGTGATCACCCTCTTTGTTGCTTTGTCCTTTACACATACAGAGTCAGAGTCGAAAGTAAACTCACAAGGATAATCAGCAGTCAACTTTGACACAGACAAGAGAGATTTTGTAATTCTAGGACATATCAAGACATCATTTAGAGGCAGATTACCTTGAGCTGTTTGCAGAGAGAGTGACCCGACATGTGTGATTGGTAGGAAGTCTCCATTACCTACAATCACCTGATCATTACCGAGATAAGGAGCAGAGGACTGCAGCTGGTTGGCGTTGTTTGTGATGTGTGCAGAGGCTGCTGAATCTGGATACCAGTCAGTTCCTGAGTGTTGCTCTTGATCAGATAGACGCATAGTTGTAAGTGCATTGTGAACAGCTTCTGGCGACTGATAGTTTTGATCAAATCGATTGTAGCAACGTGGAGCTGTATGACCCGGACGTCCACAAATCTGACAGACTGATCTGTTGTTGTTGTTTGCGCCGGATCCTCCTGAGAACTGCTGCTGAAAGCCCCTGCCTCTCATTGAGTAAGACGAGCTTCCTCTGCCTCGATAACCACCTCTGTAGCTTCCACGACCTCTGCTGCTGTATCCACGTCCAGCATGAAAAGCCAGATGTGGACTGACCTCAGCCACTTGGGCATAAGCCTTGAGCTTATCATCAAAGGCAACAAGCTTGAACACCGCTTCATCAAAACTCATTTGATTGACTGAATCCATGGAGTGTTCAATAACAGTGCATATAGATTCATATTCCTTCCCCAAACCACTCAATGCACCATAAATCATCTCTTGCTCTGTTATTGAACATCCTATCGAGTCTAACTGGTCACACACACCTTTCACATCTCCTAGATACTCAGTCATGGATTTCTGGCCTTTAGTCATACCTTGTAGCTTGCGCTGGAGATCAAGCTTTCGCGTAGCAGATACTCGGTTGTACTTTTGACCGAGACTGTGCCAGACCTCCTGCGCTGTGTTGAGACCGTACACTGACCGAAGAGCCTCCTCTGTAAGAGAACCAAACAACCAAGCCATGACCAACTGGTCACGGCGAATCCACTTGACAAACTCTGGGTTCGCTTCTTCGGTGACTTCATCTCCGGTTTGACGCGTGATGGTTGGAGCAGGACGGAGAGAGGTACCATTGATGAACCCTAACAACGATTGACTTGACAAAAACGACTCGAACTGGGTCTTCCAAAGGAGATAGTTCGACGACGAGAGCTTCAAAGTAACACACTGGGTAATGCTCAATGACGGAGCGGAAACTGTATCTGATTGCTCATCCATGGCTCTGATACCATGTGATTCGCAAGAAACCAGACAAGAGAAGAGGAAAACTTTAACTTTATTTTCACTGTTTTCAACTTGAATACAAGAGTGAGCCTTTACATCTTTATATACACATTTGATAGGTCTGGATCTTATCCATTCAGTCAATCGTCATCACGTGACGATACAGCTGTTAAGGACCTCAAATCTGTTTGTTGCAATGATCCCATGAGCTGGCGTGATTGTACCACGGAGCTGAGCGTTGAACGCTTTTGCACAAGACGATAAGACTGAAGATTGGGGCTGAGCAACGGTCGACTTCTTCTGCAGTTCTTGGGCTTTTACTGAATGCTTGACAGGCCCAATACCGTTGGGGCCTTTAGTTTGAGAGCTAAGACATGTGTCAGACTTCAAATCCGTCAACTTCTAATAGTGTTTTGAGACATTTTTACATATATTTGGTTGCCTAGTGTTGCATTGCATTTATTTTGTTTTTGTTTTATCTTTTGTATGTGTTATAGAAATTTTTAAGAAATTTAGTTGACGAATTTTTTATCAGATGTTGTCGAACTCCAAATTTGACGTCCTTTTTTGCCAACAAAATGATGGTTATAGTGTTAGAAACATAACATTTGATAGTTTATTGATGTTGTCATGGGAATTATATAGTTCATGTAGAAAAGTTTTAGATACATTTCTTTTGCTAAAAAATGTGTAACCATGTGGTGGTGTATTGCTTATGTAGTTAACCATCCTTTTCCTCGTAAAACTCTTGCTACATTTAAATATTATGTACCAGATTTTAGCCAAACACACAAAAAGAAGTTCGAAAAACCTTGGATTCTTAACTACAAGATGCATTGAAGTAAGAATTTACTTGTTACCGAGTTGGACTAGTGCCTGTTGGTGTCCCAACCAACTTTTCTTTTTTCACTACCGTAATCAAGGAAGAGTAATATCAGTACTGCAGAAGCTTCAGTCTTTAAAGCTGTGAGTTGTTCCCGGCTTCCCGCCATGTGCTCTTAACTTCTTCTAATATAAAAGAAATGATTATAATCATCTGAGAGCATTTCTTGTTGTGACTCATATTAGATTAAAAATTTGCATAGCTACTTGATTGGTTTGCAGTGACATCATCAGTTTCTCCTAACAATTCATTTTTCTTAACAAGCTCGCTCTGTTCGTAGAAATGTTATGATCCAGTAGGTTGTAATGGAATGGTTAGCATGTTCTCTATCGGTGCTTCTTCATTGTGTCAACTGTTGTCTGTAATGGCCAATTTACTTAAAATACTAACAAAACAACAGATCATGAAAGATCTTTGTTGGTGGATATCAATAGTGGGGAGGGGGTTTTGTTTCTCGGCAAGGGCAGTTAGTATCATAATAAATATATAGATGAATTAATACAATTTAAAGCCTTGTTACTATATTTGTGTGGTAACAAGACCTTAGACCTAATACTTTTTTTTGTTAAATAAGACTTGCTAATTTGGAGAAACTGGGTCAGCCATGGTTGGCAAATGGCAAGCCAGTGGACAGCAATGAATCCCTCCATTAATATATTAAATGCATTTTCTGACTATGGAGCTACCCTAAAATACATTAATAAATTCACACTCACATTATACCATATCCTTATATATATTATACTCCCACTGTTTCATAATACTTGATGTTTTGCCTTATTGCACAAAGATTTAGAAAACTAGATTTTTCTAAAAAAAATATTTTAAAAATATTACTTTAGAATCAACTAACCAATAATAAAAAAAACAGTTAAATCTAATTGGTTGAACAGTTTCCAATAAAGTTAAGGTTAACCTTAAAATCTCAAAACTTCATCTAATTTAAAACAAAATTATCCTTCTAAAACATCAACTATATTGAAACGGAGGGAGTATGGGTTAATATGACCACCTATTACATTCTCTTGAGTTCTTTTTTTTAAAGAATTGTTTATGAAGTATGATTGTTCTCAGGTCTAAAGATGTCTGTGTAGATCTATTTTTTTATATATGGATTCTTTAAAGGCACCCAGATTTGAGATCAACGTGGTTTTTATTTGTCAACTTGTTGATAAACCTGAATTTATACAGAAGAGCTAGATTTAAGCATTGGATTGTACCGAAACTGTATCCCAAAACTTAACCAATAGATTAAGTCTGTCGACCACCTTTTGTTGCCTTCTCACTTGTTTAATTATTGCAAGTAGTCAGCAAAATTTGTAAAGTTATATTTTATACAGTGTATTTGGTTGAGAAGAATGTGTAATAAAATTTAAAAGTTATAAGAATCGTAAAAAGACAGAATGAAAACTGGAAGACGATAAAAGAGATAGAGAAGGTGGTACACGAAGGCAAGGCAGCGCAGCCTCATAAAGTGAGGATTCTATTAAGGGTCTGACTGGTGTAACCGCAGCGGTTGCGGTTGCGGTTGCGGGAGTTTGCGGATACGAGTGGT